>NW_017307987.1:297035-312652 GCF_000935625.1 Nanorana parkeri
TATATATATATATGTATATATATATTTAGTGTGTAGCCCATATATTTGTAATGTAACCAAAACTACTAGCAATATCAATGTCACTAGTCGAGCAAGATTTCTAGAAAGTTTCTAGACTAAAATCATTTATTTTTTAAGTAACACTAAAGTGAGGAGTTAAATCTTAAAAATGCATTCAAGTACCTTAACTATTAACAAAAATGTATCTTTTTGTGTATCACTCAGCTGTAGATCCTCAAATCATCTCTGAATTGGTGCTGACACTGTTCTACCTTCTGGAGGGTGGGTACTTTTGTTCCCCATGGTCCATGTGTGTTTTGTAAAGTAGACACCGCTCCAAGCTTACTCCTAATGAAGGACTACAATCTCACATTTAGCTTATTAATTTGAATTGAGATTGTATTTAAAATAAATAACACTATAGAATGTTGACCCAGGATGTATCCAACATGTTACAATGTAACCTAACATGAAATCAGTGGCTACGGTAGATTTATACTGGCCTGACCCTGGTTTGAATATACTTGTTTCCTGACCCATTATTGCATCAATTGTGGCATATAAGCTGGAAGAGGCATTTGACCATTTGAACTCAGCCATTAGTGTTGGCATATAATATTTATAGTAAGGGAGTGTTCTAAAATACTGATTTTGATTTGTGATAGGAACTAGAAAAATGTAACTATAATACGAATCATGTGCTACAAATTAGTATGGCATTGAGCTTTTAATAAGGGTACAGAAGCTGGCTTAACACTATAGTGTTAGCAAATCTAGGTTGTCAGGATTCAACAAGCATTGATATAAGTTACAATACTAACTTGTTATTCTACAACAATTAAACCAATATGCACTCAAAGGAAATGTCTCCTCCTTGTATTGCAGGTTTAGGGTTCTGAGTGTGCTAAGTTCTTCATTTCTTTGTCTTTTGGTTGAATCTGATGGTCATTTGTCTCTTGGCAACCCATGTATGTTCTATGCATGTGTAGCGCTCACCCCCATAGGAGCCGCTGAATATTGTAATAGGTTCTCCTACCTGTTGGTTCCAGCTGCCAGTCCCCTTTGATCAGCAACAGCACACCGACACTCACGGACAGAACGGCTCGAGTCTTAGGGTACACCAGGCCTTCCAAAAAAGCTGTTTATGCACTTTCTCTAGAAATGTCCTTCAATGGAAAAGCATAGTGCATTTTTGATGAGTACATATTTGTCATTATTTTAGTGTTTATTTTGTAAATGTGTTTATGGTTTAACAATCTTCCTTGCTTACCGATTCATATTTGGTATTGTGCTATGTGTAGTGATATGTAAATTAGCAACTAAAGGGAGCTTTGTGCAATTGATCTGTGTTTTGTGTCAGCTGACTTATAGCCTTGCAGTGTATTTGCACTTGCACAGAAGCAGCAGTAAAGCACAACCATTTTGCAGTAATAAAAAGAACGCACATGGATAAGGAGTAAACATGTCTGCACCCATTTGTGTATATATAATTGCAAACTATAAATCAAAATAAGATTCCTAAAATAATACTTATTGACAAGATTAATTTAATAAAGCTGATTTAATTTACATGTACATCTAAAACATTGAAAAAGCTATAATTTCCCTTTAAAAAAATTCTTATTTAAATCAGAACTCTGGGGTCGTGTAAAATATACCCATGCAGTGGCCCGTCTACATTCCTCCAGCACTGCATGGGTTAAATTCTTGTTTTGTATAGGGGATAATGAAAAGGATTATTTATTTAACTTATTCCCCACTCCCCTGCAACCAGCACTCTCCTCCTCCCTCAAGCTATTTTTAATAGTTATGTTATGTTTTAATAAAGTGTAATAGAGTTATGACATACAGAATATAGTACATGGTGGATATTGTTCGGTATAATACAATCTGACCCTTATAATTACATACTTCTAGATCAGGGGTGCCCACAAGGTCGATCGCGATCTAGCAGTAGGAGAGCAGGGGGATCCAGAGAAGTTGCAGCCCCCCTGTGCGTGGACGAGCGGCAGAGGATCTGTACATGTCACGAGTATGTACCAATCCTCTGTGTAGGACAAACACTGGAGCGATCGGCTGATCACTCCAGTGCTTGTAAATAACTGGGGACACATAGTACTATGTGTCCCCAGTTATAAATGAATGAACAGGAGGTGATTTACATCACCTCCCGTTCATTCATAAATTTCTCAACAATGGGGAGAAGCACTCTGTCTGAGGCTCCTCCTCATTCAGAAACAGGTTGATAGTAAAATATTTTCTTAATGAATGGGAAGCCTCTGTGCTTTCCATTCATTTAGAATAGAGGCTGCAGAAAAAGAGATTGAGGACTTTGTGTCCTCAATTTCTTTTTCTATTTTAAAAGGGAAATATCAGGGGGCTTTTTAGACCCCTAATATTTCCCCGAATTTGCTCCATTTTGGACTCTTTAATATGTAATTGAAAGCATTTTCTTATATCTGTTCGATTAGCACAAAAAACACCTGTTGATAGATCTTAACAGAAACAGAAAACCAAAAGGGCGCAACACTAGGTCAGCTGACTGACCGGGTCGGACGAAACAGGGAAGGTGACAGGGAAAATAATGTGACAAATGGATACAAAGGGCGAAAAACCAATGAACAGCTGAGGAAACAAAAGGATGAGCACTTACATTTTAGATCGTAGGACCAGAGGATGGACGGCCGATGTGAAGGATCAGGACATCCGTGGTGTCTATCTGAAACTGGTGTGCCGGAAGATGTCCATCCACACGGGGAGAAGAGGCTGTGGACGAGGGGGGGGAGAGAAAACAAAAGAATGGGGACTGAGAGAGTGATACCTCTTTTTCAAGTTCCTTTTTGAGCTTGAAAAAGAGGTATCACTCTTCGAAACGCGTTGCTCACTGCCCTTCCATCCCGTTACTACCCTCATCCCATCATAGACCCGACTGACAGCCGACATTTTTCAGTCAACGGCTCCCGTACACTGCCCCAGTCTGCGCTGACAGTGACCGAGTATCATGATCCACAGCCGTGGCCACAGCTGTTCAGCCTGCATCTGACACCGCCGATTCTCCCCCACACTACACAGCCCCTGGATTCACATAGCGGGGCCACGGACTCAGTCCCCATTCTTTTGTTTTCTCTCCCCCCCTCGTCCACAGCCTCCTCTCCCCGTGTGGATGGACATCTTCCGGCACACCAGTTTCAGATAGACACCACGGATGTCCCGATCCTTCACACCGGCCATCCATCCTCTGGTCCCAAGATCTAAAATGTAAGCGCTCATCCTTTTGTTTCCTCAGCTGTTCATTGGTTTTTCGCCCTTTGTATCCATTTGTCACATTATTTCCCCTGTCACCTTCCCTGTTTCGTCCGACCCGGTCAGTCAGCTGACCTAGTGTTGCGCCCTTTTGGTTTTCTGTTTCTGGTTTGCATATCCACAGGCACTCCTCCTGGGTTTCAGGGCTGCATACTAGTTAGGGTCACATTATCTACCCCCTCAATATCATTACAAGAGCGCTGTTTGTACGATTTGTGTTGTTGATAGATCTTGAGAACTGATAACAGTAAGCAGAGAGCACAGTAAGTTATCAATTACATTGTTCCCAGCTCTCTCTGCGGACTGCAAAACACCTCCCTCTACACTATGGAGTAGAGAAAGGAGGAGTGAGAATGAGCTCCTCCATCCAAGCAGTGTGACAAGTGAGCGTTGTCACCTTAGGACAGGAAGTATTACTGGTAGGATCACCAGGTGAAAATAAAGGAAAAAAGCTTTAAAAAAAAGAAAATTCAGCCATCAAATCTAATGACCGGTACTCTGCAGTATATTACATTTTTGTTCTTGAGTTTACATACGCTTTAAGCATTCTATATACTTTCTACCTATGTGAAACACTTAATAAAATGAATACAATTCTGAGTATGAATAGTGTCTCTAGAACAAAGCTTGGCAACGTTTTTTTCCCTTTCTGTGTGATTCCAAAATACAAATATTAATCATAGAGCGCCCCCTCGTGGACATAATATATGATGAAACTCCTATCTGATTCTAATTTCGTGCTATAAACTTGCTGCATGGAAAACAATGATGTGCCTCGCTACCATGTTAGTAACCTAGTATGTAAAGTTGAATAAAGACCAAGGTCCATCCAGGTCAACGTGTGTGTGTGTGTGTGTGTGTGTGTGTGTGTGTGCGCGTGTGTGTGTGTATTAACACTTTCCTATCCCTGAATTTATCAATGTTATTAACAGATACCACCGCCTGTGGGAGGGAATTACAAACTTTCACTACTCTCACGGTGAAATATTCCTTGCGAATTCTAAGATTGAACCCCTTCTCTTCTAACCTCCTGTTGTGTCCCCGGGTTCTCAATACAGTTTTCGGATTCAACAGTAACAAATATTTGATGTATTTCTCTTTGCAATGTTAATAATGCTACATTTTAAACATATTTTTTTTTACAGCACTGTTTTTTAAATGTTGCAAACTTGTTATAATGCAGTGATGCAAACAAAATGGTAGCTAGCTAGTTCAGCTACAAATACCTCCCATCTGTGCACAGTAAAGGTCTTTGGCCTACTGGTATGAGCACATGGAGTGCTGCTCCTGCATGCTTGGTAAGTTTTTGTTTGAAATGTTCATATTTACAAATATTTGATGCATTTCTCTTTGCAATGTTAATAATGCTACATTTTAAAAACATTTTTTACAGCAGTAAAATGTTATAATGCAGTGATGCACATGTTATAATGCAGTGATGCAAATAAAGTTGGTGAGAAAACATGGTGGCTAGCTAGTCTATAAATAAATGCACAGTAAAGGTCTTTGGCCTACTGGTGTGAGCTCATGGCATGTAGCTCCCACATGCTTGGTAAACTTAATTTGAAACTATAATTTATTAAAAAAACCAAATTTATTTCTCTTGGCAATATTACTATTAATGCTACAGTTAAACATTTTTTGTTTACTGCACTGTTTAAATGTTGCAAATGCATATAATTGTAATGCTTTGCCAGATGCCAATAAGAAAACAATGGTGACTATCTATAAAAGTATACATGGGAAAGGCCTTTGGCCTACAAGTGTGAGCACATGGAGTGTTCCCACATGCTTGGTAAATTCTTGTTTGTAATTACCTTTGCAAAAATGTGATTTACTTCTCTTGGCAATGTTGGTATTAAATACTGCAGTAAAAATGCTTAAACTGTAGCATTAAGTGTTGGAAAGGCATGTTAGTCTTAATGCTTTGTCAGTAATGCAGATAAAGTAGAATGAGAACATGTTGGCTATCTATAAATATTCCCATCCGTGCCTTTTGGTCTTTGGCCTACATGTGTGAGCATATAGAGTGCTGCTTCTACATGCTTGGTAAGATATGTTTGAAAGGATCATTGTTAAAAAAAACTTTATGCATTTCTCTGCAATGTTCATGAGATTAGATTTTTTTTTTTTCTTTTTCTTTTCTTACAACCACTGTTTTAGTGTGCGTGTCCCATCTGTGGTCTACAGGTGTGAGCAGTGTGCTGCCTTGAAATGGCCTTTTGCCTACACATGAGCGCATGGAGTACCCAAATCCTTGTTTTTTGTTTTTAAACATCTTTGCAAAAATGTGATGTTCTTATTTTGGTTATGTTACTATTCATTCTTTGCTTATATTCTAAAGCTGGCCATACACCTTACAATTATCTACAGATTTTCTGTGGTCAGATGGAAAAAGTGCAACAGATTCCTCCATCCACGCTAAACTGTGTGGATGGAGGAATCTCCCACGGGGCCAAGCTTCAGCATCGCGCTAGTCGGCCCCGCTGGCTCTCAAAGCACCTGAACAATGCCTGCATCCAATCAGACTGTTCAGAAATTTTGGGAGCCAGCAGGAACGACTAACAAGATACCCAGGTGGAGATTACATGTAGATGGAGGAATCTGTTCCACCTTTTCCATCTGACCACAGAAAATCTGTATGGCCAGCTTAACAGGTAAGCCCTCACTGCACAGCTGGTAAAACAAGTGTTTAGATTGTAACAGTTTTATACCTAGAATATTGTAAATTAAGAAAAATGTACTTTGGCTTAATATTGTGCTGGCCTGCGATACTTTTTTTCATCTTTGCTTAGTCATGAATCTAAATAATTTTTAGTTGGGTTTTAATGCTTTAATTGGGTCATGGGTGGTGGGGGGAACAGTGATACAGCCATGTGCTCTGCAGAGCTTATTATAATATAAGGGTCATAGGGCACATGATGTGGCAACCATCTCTGAAACCATTTATCAGAATAACTCCAAACTTTGCAGATATGTCCAGGGCGACCTCTTCTGCCACGATCCCAAAATCGAAATGGCCGCTGCAAGCCAATGGTGTTATTATTATGGCCTTATTTTCAAAAGCCTCTAATTGGAACACTGTTACTCATAAACTGATGCAACTTGGCCCAATGGTAGAGCTCTGTGTTATGCCTTATCTTCTGCAACAAAGGTCATAGGTCACATTGCCTGGCAGCCATCTTGTTTTAGTTGATTATATTCAGCTGCATATTCAAACATCTTTTTCTCAGGAACTATTAAAGCTACAGATGCACAAATTGCTGCTTGAAGTTATGGTGAGCTCTATACTCATAACTGATCATTACAAGTCAATTGGTCACATGGTTCAGCGGCCATATTGAATTGTGTCAAATTCGACAAATATTTCTATTTTGATACTCTTTCTTTCAAATGCTAATTATTGCCACACTTATGTAAAAACTTATGAAATTTGGCCCAATGATGGAGAACGGTGCTGTGTTTAATCTTTGTCAACATAAAGGTCATATGTCGCATGCTCTGGCGGCCATCTTGGTTTAAGCAAACCTGTTTCTCACAGTTTTCAAACATCTGTTTTTTCATAACCGCTAAGTTTACAGATATGCAAATTAGTATGTGATGATAAGCTGAGTCCTGCATTCATATATGTTTATTACAAGTCATGTAACCGCATGGTTTGGCAGCCATTTTGGATTGTGCAATATTCTGCAAACAACTTATACTCTGAAACCATTTATCAGAATAACTCAAAACTTTGCACATATGTCCACGTCTACCTCTTCTACCACGGTTGTAAAACCAGGCCCGATCCCCAAATCAATATGGCCGCCACAAGCCATCACTTTTTGACATTGCATCCAATCGCATAAATGTGCATTTATATCACTAGTGAAGTATGTTACACATGTTATACATATGATAACTCAACATCATAACTGCCGAATACAATATTATATCCAGAGGTCACCGAGGTCGGCGGCCATTTTGAATTTGATTTTTTTAAATAATTCATGAAATCATGTCCTGCTATTTCTCTAACTACAATATCTGCTCATGCCCTATAACCGGCTCTACTGCTTGGCCACCTTTATTGCTGCGTGCAGCTATATTTATTTTTATTCTGCCACTTTTTCAAATGCCTGTAACAAGTGCTCTGTTAGTCAAAAACTCATGGAACTTTGGACAATGGTAGAGCCCTGTGCTCTGCAGAGCTTATTGCAATATAAAGGTCATAGGTCACATGATGTGGCAACCATCTTGGTTTGTAAGACTGTTTTTGGAAATATTCAGAAACCTGCATCTCCAGAACCGCTAAAGCTACAGATGTACAACTTGCTGTGTGAGCTTATGCTTTGCTCTGTTGCCACATGGTGTTCATTATAGCTCTATTGGTCACATGGTTTGGCTGCCATTTTGGATTGTGCAATATTCTGCCATCAAATGAAACCGTATATCAGAATTATTCAAAACTTTGCACATATGTCCAAGGCAACCTCTTCTACCAGGGTTGTGGAAACTGGCCAATCCCATTTTTCTTATATGGGAAAATTTGTTTAGCTGTTCCTTTCTTAGCATGTGCTCTTGTTGCCAGAGATTCTGCTATTTTCCTGACTAAACATGTTTTGTGTTTGTTTTGCAAAAGTTTGCAACTGTTTAAATCTGTGCTTGTCCTGTGACTGTCTGAAACTGGCACATCACCTAACAAAACAATCGCAAATGGTCTCCATGACCACTTCAAGAAGCGACAGTTGAGCTTCTTGCCTGGAGTTACAAGTAGTCTTTGCTGGAGTCTCTTTAATTTATGCACATTACACTACACTACTAACATCTGGTGCGGAAGGCATCAAATATATTCCATGAAAATCCAAACACTCGCAATTGCAATGCTAAATTCCCTCCATTGAGCCCATGGGTTTTGCTTAACAGCCAAGCAGCAAGCATTATTAGGTTGGCAATGACAGCCCCCAAATTAAGCCAATGATAGGTTTAACTCTATTGCAACTACAGATTTTGGGATGAGTGAGCATGGTTTAATTGGTTTTTGTTTTCTTTTTCATGACAAATGGCAAGAAATGATAACTCCAGGAATGTTTTTACAGTGGTCCTCCTGGAATGAATTGGGTAAGTGCCTAAATTTTAACTCCTTAAGGGCGATATATGGAATATTGCATTTTCTAAATGTATTGCTACACTGAGTTATGAGCATTTGTTTTAACTTATAGCTTGAGTTAAGCCATTCAATTTTGTGAGTACAGAGTTCTTTAGATATTGCCTGTTGTGTTTAGATAAAGCACTAAGATCTTGAGGAATATTTAATATGTTTGATTTGCATAGCAGGACATTTTTTCAGAATACAGGAATTAAGCAAACAGCAAACACACCTCACAGACAAAAGCATGCATATAGACAACTAGGATTTGCACCAAAGCGCCATCTAGTGCCCAAAAGACAAATCTACATCAGCATAAGCTTTTGTATCTCGAACACCCATTCCCCAGTGCTATGACATTTAGCCCCTCTTGAAGGAAACTGGGATGATCCCCCAGCAATGGTGCTGCGAGTGCATCTGTAGTCATCTCTTTTGATGAGAAACATCGCTTCTAGACTATAGCTTGCTCCTGACTCTCTCCCAGCAGATGACTCCTCACAGTTTTGACCCCTTCTGATTGTGTTTTAGTAGTATGACATCTTGCGGAGTGGTATTAAAGGGGAACTATGGGGTCAGGGCTTTTCTCCCTAGTTCTCCCGTGACCCAAAGCTCAGTATACCGCGAGCTACAGCTCGTGCTATACTGAGACCCCGCAGCCAGGACGGATCCCGACATTGCTGTTGAAATCCACCCAGCTGCGGGATTGACAGCTGGCTCTGCCTATCCAAAGGCAGAGCCAGCTGTGCTCATCCCCCTCCCCTGTCCTTTCCTCCATCTCGGTCCTTGCTGGATTGGAGGTCATATGCTCAGTCCTCCCTGAAAAGGTTGGATTAGATCTGACTTGGTCTCCTTGCCCTCTGCTCCCAGTGCAGCTTGGAGCACATACCTAGAAAACCTTTTTTCACCTCTATTGAGATACTACTTATGCATGCACCAAAGACTGAACAGTGTTTGTATCAGAGGCCCAACTGGTCGACGTTTATAAAAATACTAACCTAGTTGGCATAAGACTGAGGTAAGTTTTAGCCAAATGAATTTCCTTTAACACAAGCATACAGTGGCGTAACAACCCGGGGGGCGGAGACAGGAGATGGGGCGGACGCACTAGCTCAATGCTAGAGCGGCAGCTGGAGGAGACGGGGATGGAGCGGCAGGGGGCGGAGACAGGAGATGGTGCGGACGCCCGGGAGATCGAAGAGGTGAAGATGGAGGAGACTGGAGGGCCGATGACGGTAGCTGAGGAGGCGGGGAAAGGCGGAAGATGGAGGAGACGTTGATTGGGTGCCGAGGCAGCGGAGGAGGCCTTTTTCCCAGTGCCAGGTAGGAGGACGACTGTGCTGTCAGGGCCCAACATAGATTCTGCACAGCCCCCCTGAGATCCGGCAGACTGCAGGGCCTGTGGGGGTCTCTGCAGGATCTGTGGGGGGGCTTTGCAGGAGACAGCTTATGGAGGCCCGGGGGGGGCGCAAAATTTTGTTCTGCCCCGGGCGCCTGTAACTCTGGTTACGCCACTGCAAGCATACAAACACATATACCCAAAATATATCTTGAAGACATATTTCAATCACACCTTTCCACATGCAGTCCTTTTTAGTGATTGCTATGATATGGGGGAAAGAAACATGCTAATTGGCTAAATTGCCTGCCAGCAAACAGCTTGGTTTCTGCTAAAACTTGTGTTTGACCTGAGCTCCATCTGTAATTCCTAGCCTGGGGCTTGGTCTAGAGCAGCGGTTCTCCACCTGTGGGTCGCGACCCCGTCGGGGGGTCGAATGACGATTTGCCAGGGGTCGCCCAGTGGCTCCCGGCTGCCCGGGAGAGAAACACTTTCTCCTGGAAAGGTTTACTCTCCTCTAACGAGCAGAGTAAACCTTTCTCTGCTCCGGTTTTTTTTTTCTGACATCAGGGCGGCGGGCCGCCGCAAGTCAGAAAAAAAAAAATCACAATTGCAATGCATAGCTGGAATGCATAGCTAGATTCCTATTGGCTATTTCACTTTGCAAACTAGCTATTGATGCAATGCAGAATACCACCCGCTATATAGGACTACAAATCCCAGCAATAATAAATTATACGGCGCAATGGAGAATAACACCATCTATAGAGGAATACATCAGATCCCAGCAATAATACATTATATACTGCGCAATACAGAATACCAGCAGCTATAGAGGACTACAACTCCCAGCAATAGTACATTATACAGCGCAACACAGAATAACACCAGCTACAGAGGACTACAAATCCCAGCAATAGTGTTTTATAGTATAATGTACTACTGCTGCAATTTGCTGTATTCCTCTACAGAATATTGCTGGTATTCTGCGTTGCGCCGTATGGTCATTATTTAGCACACTGCAGAATACCAACAGCTACAGAGGACTACAAATCGCAGCAAAAGAACATTATAGTATAATGGACTATTGCTGCGATTTGTTGTATTCCTCTGGGATTCGTTGTCTCCTTTAAGCAGTGGTTCTCAAGCTGTGGGTCGCTGTGTGATTTCTGCTGTGCTAGGTGAGAATCCTCCTCAGCCCTCTCCTAGTGCAGCAGTGTCAGTTCTCTCGCCATGCCGCCAGATGTCGCTGCAGCAGCCATGTCATCCCTAAATTTTACCGTTGGTGGTCATTACTACTTGGCAAATGTTACCAAGGGGTCCCGGCCCTAGAAAGGTTGAGAACCACTGGTCTAGAGGTATCTTTTCAGGCCTCGGCAGTCTCACCTGAATCCCTCAAGTGGGTGTTAACATGGTTGAATGTATGTTTTTATTGTTTTGGCAGCTCTAGCAAGCTGTTGCGCAAGCTCCAATTTACAGTACAGCAACTGCACCACAGCATTATCTCCCTTTAGAGTCTTTTATGCATTTTCTGCTAGTGTTGTAAACCTGCTAAACAAGGGGTAGCAAACCTATGGCCCTCCAGTTGTGGTGGAACTACAAATCCCATGAGGCATTGCAAGATTCTCTCAGCCACAAACATGACTCCCGCAGAGATGCATCATAGGATTTGTAGTTTCACCACAGCTGGAGGGACGGAGGTTTGCTAACCCTGCGCTAAACGGTATTGTAGCCTATAAATGTGGGGTTGGTAAGAATATTTAGCAACCAATCGAGCGATGTTAAAGAATTCGGAACATGGCTTTAGAACACTGCTTTAGACTATTACAGGTCTGCTTCTTGCCTTCCCCTCACCTTCTCTAACCTCATGGCTATTGAATGAGTTTATGAAATACATTCATGTGGGAATAAAACCCTGGAAATTATGGGGTTGATTCACTAAACAGCAACAGTGTGTTTACTTTGCAAGGGAATTATGCCTTTACTTAGTAAGTAAAGTGAAATTTATCTTTTAAAGTATATCGGGAAAATATTGTGTACGACCAACAGAACATCACATCACGCAATAAGCTATGGCAAATCTCACCTGTGGAAGGCAACGGTCTGTTCCCCTTTAGTAAAACAAGCTCTGTTTTAATCAGCGTGTTTTGTATTGTTTCAAATCCGTATCAAAGTAGCCTGTAAAAGTAGCATTGGTACCATCAGTTCTTTGACTTGTAGAGAAATAATAAATGTGTGAATAGGGTATGTGGGAACAGGCAAATGAAACTGGTTTATATTGGCTCCAAGGGAGTGTATGTCTTGCTACTGGTGTTAAAACAAACAAGCTTTTCCCAAATGTTGTATCTACATTGTAAGTAGCGGCATTAGCGGTAAAAGTATTGGGAAACAACCAGATGAAGGGAGGTTGTTTTTTTTATTTATTTATTTAAATGCTTGTATACAAATAATAAAAATTAATGTGAAAATGTATAGTTGCATACATATACCGTGTTTCCCCCAAAATAAGACACTGTCTTATATTTTTTTTGCCACCAAAAAACACACGGCCTTATTTTCAGGGGATGTCTTTTTTTTTTTTTATGTGCAACAATCTAAAGTTATCTGGTATCCCTCCGCCTGTCACAGTAACCGGTGCTATAGAGGAAGTATTGGCTAATGCGGCTCTGCTCCCTCTGCCGCCCCAGCCTTGCTTTCTACAGTGCCGGCTTCCTTTGCCATCAGGGACAGCAGTGCAGCTGTGGGGACATCAGACAGGGGACAGCCGGGTAAATTACGGTACCATTTACCGGTACACATTACAGTACAGTACCATTACATTAAGCAGTGCCTTCAGGGGGACAGCAGTTGGTGAAGTATGGTACTGGAGTGCTCTCCGGTCACTGCGCTGGCCGGAGGGAGTCCCCTGTCATCCCCTTAATACAGTATGTCCCTGGAGGCTGATACCATCTCTCCTGCTCTTCAAGTTCCCCCTCACATGCTACCACCAAACTAGGTCTTATTTTCGGGGTAGGTCTTGTATTACAGGAATCTTGAAAAATAGTGCTAGGTCTTTCAGGGTAGGTCCTAATTTCGGGGAAACAGGGTATACCAAATCAAACTTGGCTTCTTGTCAGCATATTCTATATTTGCCCTGGTGTTGAAACAAATGTATCTCCACCAACTTGATATCGGCATCAGTATTCTGGCTGTCAACATAACCATGGGGCCATGCCTGCTAGACCTTTTGGGACCACCCCTACTAACCAAATAAGTTACTTGTACCCAATAGCTGCTGTTTTTTATGTCCCCACATCAGGCCACCATTCTAGATCTGGATCCTCCCTGCAACTCATGCAACCAGGTTCAGCCCCTGCTTGCATAGAAGATTGCTGTTGGGAGTTAATCATCTTGGCTTGTCAAAGGGATTTAATACATTTAAATTGCTGTAGTTAGGGGAGCCGGGAGACTTTATTTCTTGTCTATCCTGCTCCTTTTTTTTTTTCTGTAGTGGGAACTGAGTGAACATGGACCTTTACTGGTTTATTCCTGGGCAATCATTCTATGCATACGCTTGTCTTGTTGCAGAAATTGTTAAGGTGCTGGGAGGTTGGTAATCAGTGGTTGCTTAGCATGCAGAAGACTTTTGGTCTTCCTGGTAGCCTCACACTTAGTTTCTTAAATCGGTGGGTTTGCAGGGAGGCTGCTAGAGGTGCATTTCTGCTCGCTATTGAAACACAATTGCATAAAGCTGGAAATTCACCTGCAGATTTGCTGAGCTCAGATGGAAAAAGTGCAACAGATTCCTCCATCTATGCAAACTGTGTGGATGGAGCAATCTATCCCTGGTCCAAGCTTCAGATTGCTAGCCTGTCCTGCTGGATTTTTCCATTTGACGATTAGAAAATCGGCAGAAAATCTATAGGTGTATTACCAGCTTAAAATTCTCTAGCTTGCTGTTCATCCTTCTTTGTCCTCCTATAAGTATGTTCCTTTCTGACTGCACTTAATACACTTTTGTCATGTTTGTACTCTTTCCTGCCTTTTGTCTTTCTATAGTCTCCAGGTCATTATGAGCTGCTCTTAACGCAGAGGTAGTAAAGCAAGTTGAAAGACAGGGCAGCCAACACGCAGCAGGGCGCAGACAGGCGCGGACACGGAGGCTGTCGGCAGCAGGGGGGGGGCAGGCGCGGGATCATGGAGGCTGTCGGCAGCAGAGTGGGGACGTGGAGGCTGTCGGCAGCAGGACTCGGACATGGGCCTAAAGTAACCTTATCCTGAGCTGGTCGCCAGGGCGATATCACGGTGCTGCAGGCAGCAGGGTGCGGACATGGATATCCTGAGCTGGTCGCCAGGGTGATATCACACGGCTCTCGGTGGGAAGGGCGCGGACATGGAGGCTATATTTGGAGGACGCTCCTGATATATTTATGTGTGTAAAAAACAGTAAGAGTTTTTTTTTTTCTTTTGGTGACAGTTTCTAAAAGTTGTACTCCTATATATACCTGGCCTTTTATTAAACACACGGGGGAGATTTATGAAAACTGCAGCAGACATAATCTGGAGCAGTTGCCCATAGTAACCTATTATCTTCTCTCTTCAGTTTGTTCACTTCAGCTTTGTAAATAAATATAGAAGCTGATTGGTTGCCATGGGCAACTGCCACAGGTTGGTCAGTTAGGGGAGGGTAGTGTTTCCCGGGCGGACTCAGGCTCCGCCTCCATTCAGAGAGCGAGGTGTCAGACTGTCCCTGACTGAGGCAGCACCCCAACCTGAGCCACCGGCACCCCATCCACCTCTGAAGGGATCTGACAGAGGTCTGTTTTAATCATTTGGAAGGCAAGAAGCTTATTTGCGATAATTCATTCAGTGACTGTAAGGCCTCATTCACACTCTGCATTCCTGCGGCAGGAATCCCAGGTGTCCCCATTTAGATTCCAGTTAATGAGCAGCTGACAGCCGCCACATCTGTAACCGGCCGTCCTCACTCCTCATGTAATCATATATGTACGTATTCGTGGCTTGGTGTCAGTTGAGGGTACTGCTGCGCTCCTTACCGGATACCCCTTGTGTGGAGGAGAAGGGTGCTAAAAATGTCCATGAATAGCCACGCATACATCAAATTATAAAATATCTGCTGCTCGGTGTGACCCGCTGTGTCTGTCTGCTAGCCTGTGCGATTAGAAGAGGCGGTCAGAGTGGAGGAGGGGGTCCTGGCAGTGTCAGGCTCTATGGAGGCAGCTGAGGATGGTGTGTACAAGGAAAACCAAACTGCTGGTGTCCTGAGCGGGTTGGGTAACATTCGGTGCCTGTTCTATGTGGGCTGGGTGACCAACTACATGGCCGGCCTCTATGTGCTCCCGACATCAACATGCTAGAGCCTAAAGAAAAGGGGGACACCTTGAGGATAATAGAGAGGCAGGAGCGGATGGAGAGTGTCATCAACCAGCACATTCAAGGTACAGAATTTCTCTATTACACTGTGTACCTGTCTATTACAAACAATACTTGTATATTACTCCCGGTATACCTGTAAATTGCAAAGCATACCTCTCTATTACATTGTGTGCCTGCTTTGGGTTTACACTGCATACCTGTCCATTACACTGCATACCCAGGGCTATAGCTACCATGGCCTGGCTGCACCCCCTCGCCCCTGTTGCCATGGCGACCACAGGGCACCATGGCAACAGGGGTGCCAGGAGCCCAACACAGCCGCAGCTTGGCTGATAGAGAGGCGGCACAGGCTCCAACTTCTCCTTGAATCCCCGCAGTACTCCCTGCTCAACCCTCCACCCTCCCCACTGGCTTCACTGCTCAGGATAGTAGAGTAGAGCATCAGTAAATATCTGTGATATTTACTAATCC
>NW_017307988.1:0-20688 GCF_000935625.1 Nanorana parkeri
CCTGTCTCCCCCCCTCCCTCCCTCCCGTGTCCAAACAGAGGCTGTCCTCCCCACTGCCTGTCACTCGCTGCATTGAATCCAGGCTTGAGTTTCAGTACAGGCAGCAAAGGACAGACCTGGTGAGGGCTTCCTGAGCAAAGCATCTTGGGACTTGTAGTTTAGAGGCTGGCTGCTCACATGCTTGATTGCTGTAGCTGTATGGGGAACTGTGAAGTGAAGCTGTAGAGTGGCGGTAGTGAAGCTGTGAGAGGCCCAGCCCCTTCATTCTTCGTGTCCTGCTCTTCTGTTAAGAGGATAACAGTTTCATGGGTTTCAGGGTTTCCTTAAAAGCATAGCCCACCTTTTGTATTAAAAAAATAAACATGTTATGGATATCATTATGTTGCCTATGTGGCCGACAAATGCCATGTAAAATGCTGATTATTTAAACTTTGAAAACCCAATAAACATTTGGTTACGAAAAAAAAGAAACATGTATTAATAAAAAAATTAATAGTTAAAAAAATATTAATTTAACTTGCATTTAAGCCTACAAAGCATTGTGACCATGACCATCGAATGACAGGTGCTGCACACTCGCCCCAGGTCTGTACGGAGGTACGGACTGTCCGTTACACAATGGGAGGAAGTAATGAATGGACTACAATGAGCTGACATAAACAGACTTTGAGAACTGCATGTCCCTCTGCAGTGGTGGCAGATAGGACTTGTTTTGGCGCATGTTCACACAATGTGTTAAAAACATGACGCGCTCGCGGTGCCATTACTTGTTAATGACGCTCCAAATGCGGCCAGTGAAACGTTTGTTTTTGCCTGGGCGTCAAGGAAAATAATGTGGGACGCTCGCAGCTGAAAATAGCTGGGAAATGTATCAATTCAACTGGAGCAGACAAAATCTGGAGTTGTCCATGGCAACCAATCAGCTTCTCTCTCATTTACAAAGCTTAACTGAACAAACTGAAGACAGAAGCTGATTGGTTACCATGGGCAACTGCTCCAGATTCTGTCTGCTCCAGTTTTGATGAATTCTCCTCTGTATGAGCTACGTTGCTGCATTTGTTGCACATGCAGCATCCCCATTGATTGAAACATGGTCTGAAAGGTATACTTATCTTTAAACCACTGTAAAGTGTAGCCGCCGGGACTCTGTTTACCTGCGTAAAGGCGTCTGTTGGCTTTACACTGGAAGCAATTCTGTCTGCTGAGATGCCACCAGATGGCTTCCACGGGCCAGGTACTGGTCCACACCCAACACCCGCACCATGGTTCCCGGGCCCTGCATCACTGGTGTCAGCGGAAAACAGGGAAGGAGACCCGCATACATCCATTCGCTGATGTCCTCCCCGCTGAGAAGCAGTGCTGATTGCATCACGTCCGGCTTCTCAGCTGTCATTACCCAGCTAGAGAAGCCGAGGAAGAATCTGATCAAACACGATGACCAGCTTCTCTGACATGCAAAGGTGACACTAAGGATCTAATAGGCCCTTAGAGAACCTGTGACTTCCAATGTGCTATTACATAGGGGACTTGTGAGCCCCTCTATGAGGAAGAAATTCAGTTAAGTAGGAAAAAAAAAAAGTAAAAACAAATAATGTTAATAACAATCAATGTGAACATAGGCAAAAAAAGTCCCCAAAAACATAATGTTCCCTACCCCTGGAAACGCAACTACACTATCAACATGCGTCAGGGACGCCTACGTGCAAAAGCGACACTTGTGCTACACATGGTGGGTTTCGCCGCTTGTGCCAGAGTGAGGGCAATTATTTGCGATTGATGCCATTTTATTCTACAGGGTCTCCGCTTTCAGAAAATATATAATTCTTGGGGGTTTACGTGCAAAAAATGCACTGGCAGTGAAAGGGTTAAAGTTGATCAAACCTCTAACTGGACATTTAGGGGGATATTTATTAAGCTGCCCAAAGGCCAAATCGGAGTGGGCCAAAGCCGGTTCGGCTATTCACTGCAGCCCCGAATGGCTATTTTTAACCATACATCGTCTGCCTTCGGCTCGCTTCACATACCTTGGCTTCAGCCGGGCAGCCTCGGCTCATCCGGCTGAAGCGAAGGGAAAGCCTGTTCACCTTTGCCGATGCAACATCTGGATCGGCTGAAGCAAACATTCGGCAATTGATTCACTTCTGTTCATCCCTATTCTCCAAGGGGTGAAACAGCAGAGAGTGAATAGTCGAAAGGCTAAGCTTGCGCTTCGGTGATCCTGTTCACTACCCCAGAGGCAAAAAAGATGTTCTGTTAAAAAAAAAAATCATTGTGTAGCCCCCTCCTCAATTCATACCAGACCCTTTAGGTCTGGTAGGAATGTTAGGGGGGACCCCAAATCCCCCAAAAAAAGACAAAAGAAAAAGTGGGGTCTCCACTAATATTCCTACCAGACCCTTAATCAGCGTCCTGGCAGAGAAGGAAAGGGGGGACAAGCGTGCGGACCCCCACCCCTGCACCAGACCAGGCCACATGCCCTTGACATTGGGATGGTGCATCGCCAGGGGGTGACCCCCTGGAAAAACATCTTGTCCCCATGTCAATGAGGCTTTGCGGTGTAAGAAATTGGCTACTGCCTGGTGGAGAACCATAAGTTCCAGCATGTCCTGGTAGGCAGACATTGTCATGCCATGGTGGTGTCTCTAGTTATCAGCAGCAGTAGAGTATTTGCTGTTTTTTTCTGTTCTGGATGCAGAAGATGCTAAACTTCTAGCATGCTTACTGGGGTCATGGTCATAGGCGTGCGCGCAGGGTGGGTCGGTGTGCCTGACCACACCCTAATCATCCCAGGCACAACACCGAAAACGCCACAGTGGGCACCATGTTTTTAGTCAGTGAGCGGGTGGAGAGATCACAAAGATCAGCGTTACATAGGATTGCCACCTGTCTGTGATTCACCAGGACGGTCCGGGTTTTAAGTCCTGTATGTGCGGTGCCCGGGTTTAGTCCAGCTGAAACCCAGACACAAGATGTCACAATGAGGGACCATGGGGAACAAACGTATCCCCCCTCCAGAAGGGAGGACAGTGCCAGCACCAATTCAGAGATTATTTGAAGATCTACAGCCGAGTGATACACAAATACGATACATTATTGTTAATAGTTCAGGTACTTGAATGTATTTTATAACATTTAACTCGAGTTTAGTGTCACTTTAAAGCCCATCTCCGGAAACAAAACAAATTTCCCTTGCAGTGGGGCTACCTACACACTGCAAGGTTTAAATGCTTGTTTTTGTCTAGGAGACCTGAGTAACGCAGATTTACTTACCTGAACCCCACTGGTCAGAGCTCTCCTCTTCTTCCTCCCACTCCAGCTGGAGGAATGTCCCTCTGAGTCCTTACACCTAATGTAGGTCTATGGAACCTGCATTAGACATAACAACATCAGCAGACTGGTCTAGCTGCCCTGAGCCAGCGGGAGTGGGGATCAGGTAAGTAAATCTGCTTTGAAGTACAGGGGTAGCCCCACTGCAGGGATACTATTTTTTTTTGTGCCCAGAGATGGGCTTTGAGTAACAATTATACTCACCCAAATAGCGGAGCCAGCTGGCTCTTACACTGGTCCCTTCCACCTGCCTCCTCCTCCATTGCAGCGATGGAATGTCCCTCGGTGTCCTCATATTCTATACACTGTCTATAGCACATGATGACTTGAGGATCCCTAGACCACGGCAGCAGAGTGAGAGAGAGGCTTCAGGGACCTGTCTAAGAGCAAGCCGACTCAGAGGATCAGGAGAGTATAACTTTTTCATTTTAGCACCTAGACAAAAACAAGCACTTAACCCTTGGAGTACGGGAGTAGCCCTCCCACAAGGGTTTCAGAAAAATGTTGCCCGGAGTTCTACTTTATAATAATAAGTTAGCACACCAGAATTTTAAAGCTGAACTCCAGTCAGCTTTGGAAAGATTCTTATCTTAACCGGACGGCTGACTCCTAAGGCGAGTGATACATACAAGTTTTCAGGCAGATATAGAGCCACCCAATTGCTTGTATGATGCAGGATTGTGCTCCCCTCTGCTGCTGGCTATCCCAGGCTCCGCTGTCCTCCGTGCGGGAGCGGCACAGTGGGTCTCTGTGGCTCAATCAGAGGGAGATCAGCACACTTCCACCGGCTGCTCTCCCCTCCCCCTCCAATCACTGAATGGGGAAGTGATGTGAATTACACAGCTTCTAGTTTCAGCCTGTCATTTCTCTTGCTGCTGTAGCCGGAAAAGTAGCTGTCTCTGAAGATCTCTGCATCATCAGCTTCTTTGGAGTCCCTAGGTGACATTAGGGGTCTAATAGACCCTTGATGTCTCCATAAAGAGAACCTGTCACTTTATATGTACTATCACACAGGAGGATTGTTAGCCCCCTGTGTGACAGCAATACAATTAAGTGGGAAAAAAAGCAAGTTTAAAAATAACAGTCACATATAAACAAAATGTAAAAAACACAAAAACACGAAACCCCTACCTCCTTTGAGACCCTATGCCTTTCAGACACCTCTCCTACCCACTCCATCTCATTATTGTATAGGCTACTGATCTCTTTAGAGTCCTCAACCCGTCCATACTTCCTGAAAGCCTGGGAACACGATATTGCTCAAGAAATCTCTGACGAAGAAATCAAGATCTCATTCCTCTTCACACACAAAATATCTCTAGCTAGCTCAGCACAAGAAACTGGATACAAACTCTTGACAAGATGGTATCGATGCCCTAAACTACTTCAATGCATATTCCCGGTATCCTCACCACTTTGTTGGCGTTGCTCCTCACAAGATGGTTCCCTTCTCCACATTTGGTGGACATGCCCACAAATCGCATCCTTCTGGACTCAAATCTTTGAGATCTACCGACAAGTTACAGGCTCCTACCTTGCCCCCACCCCCAAAATTGCCCTTCTCTCCATTTTCCCAGGCCCAATCTCCCAATATAAGAAGGACCCTCTACGCATCTTTGTCTCCTCAGCTCGGTCTTTTATCCCTAGGCACTGGAACTCCGCTAGAACCCCAACAGTTAAGGAATGGATAGGAGAAATGTGCCGCATAATGCACCTGGAGATGCTGACGGCCCACTTACATGATAGACACGAGACCTTTGATATCACCTGGACGCCCTGGCTTAGTTACATGGATACAGATCACTTCAGATCACCTTCTCCTTAACATTTCTGGAGCTCAATAGGGAGTAGTCCCTATCTGACATTTTAGATGATATCTAAACTATCTCTTCCTTCCTCTTTTCTCTTTCTGCTCTGCCACGCTTTCTTCTTTATCTTAATTTACCTCATCCCTCGGTTCCCCTGCCCTAATTTCATTCCCTTCCCATTCCTTCCCTTCCCCCTTCTCCTAAGCATGAGGCGAATGGGACCGATTATAACTAAAACTAAAGCTAGACCCACATCTACAGCCGAGTCCCTGGGGGATTTCCCCCCTCATGTGACCTGTTAAGACAACTCAACTGCATTTTTACACCTCCTATTACGGGTCTTGTCCACCCACAAACTTCTGTGTTATTTGTACTTGTTGTACTTGTTACAAGTACCATGTACTTGTTATATGTAACATTTAATACCAATAAAAATGTATTATTAAAAAAAAAAAAACACAAAAACATTTTCTAAAGTCCCCTGCCCCCACGTACATACATATACAAATATAAACATGCGCTGGGTGCGCTTGTGTGCGAAAATGACGATTACACCACACTTTACATATCACCGCAAACGTCAGAGTGTGAGTCATAATTTTAGAGTCATCAATCACTGTTAACACTAAACTGATGAGCAGTAAAAGCTTTTAAAGAGTCGCCTATGGCCAATTTTGGGTATTGTAGTTTTTTTGCGCTTTCATGGGTGCACACAATTTTAGAGGAGAACTATGAGGTTAGTGCTTTTCACTCACCTCATAGTTCTAGCCGACCTGTGACAATGAGACTGTCACAGATCGGCTCAGTAGATCGGAGGTGAGCGAACATATACCGGCGTTCGCTCACCTTTCGATCCTAATAATTAAGTAATAATAAATGTTTCATAACATAGCGTAGGGAAAACAGTTTTCATTTCAAAAGTTTCTGTACTTTTTTCTTTATATAGTAAAAAAAAACAAATAAAAACCCCATTGATGAATAAATACCACCAAAAGAAAGCTCTATCTGTCCCCCAAAAATTATAAAAAAATTATTTCAGTACAGCGTTGTATGACGGAATAAATGTCAGTCAAAATACCTCAAAATACTGAAAAATGGCCTGGACAGGAAGGGGATCATCAAATGGTTACATACAATTGTTCTTTTTTTATACTCTATTGTCCTCGCACTTAGAAATCCATTGAGGAGTTATGCAGAAGAAGAGCTCTTTCCCCCTGGTATCCGTTTTCTAAGATTGATGGCATGCTTACATAGAAATATCTATAAATGTCTTTATACTGTAATTGTCTACATATAAATCACATGGACATTTGCAAATATAGTCAAAGTGATTTGAATTGCTTTTAACAGCTAACATTTGTGTCAAACTGCCAAACAGTTAGCTTCGGCCCACCTGATACAATGTATAATAAACTCAACTGGATGTCTCATTAATTTCTGCTTTATGAAATCTACACTATACTGTATTTTAATGATGGCCTCTGAAAACAAATCTGCCAGGACATATATATAGAATTCTTAGTGTTTACAGGAGCCAAGAGAACAGCAGGAACAGAAGGGTATTGGAAATCATTTGTTGTAGCCGGTGAAGATACACCTTTATACCTTCATTAATGGAGTCGTTTTAACCACAGAGAGAAGAGCTGAGGACAGAGCTACACAAAATGAGGCAATGAAATAGGACTAGTGTGACATTAGTTCCACAGGACCTGCAGTAACAGCGGCATTAAACAGCCTATTATTCTGTATGAGCCGTGATATAGGTTATGTGGGAGCAGGAGGCACAAACACATCTCCCTGGTGTGCAGGAGCTAAGCTACAGCAAATAGCATTTTGTTCTCCTGAGGTGACATGAAATGGTGATGTGCCGGAGCAGCTTATGAAACATTTATCATGTTATCTGTTATGTAGAGGCAGTTGATTTCTGGAACGGAGAACAAGACCTTATAAATACAGCTTTACAGTTTCTCGACTTGTTATTGCAGATAGTATTTTATGTCTTTTATATGTGACAAATTCCAGATGCTTCACAGAGTACATATAACCTTTTGTATCAGTTATTGTGCCCAAGAAGCTTACAATCTAATGCTCCAATCTAATGCTCATACCATGCTCATAAATACACACTTTATGGGGAGCTTGGTAAGAAACCAAATATTCTACCAATTTCTATTTTTATTTTTGGAAACCCAAAAAAGCAATAATAAAACATTTAAATTCCTTGAAGGTAAACACCATGTGAGAATGTAACCCAAGGTTTAGGTACTGTGTGGCCACTGCATGCCTCCCAACTGTCACTAATTTGGAATCAGATCCCTCTGTCCCTCTTTCCTCCTCAGATTTCCCTCTTTTTGGTTTCATGTACAGATATGAAAATCTATTTAACTACCAAAAGTGTTATTCTGCACTAAAACCTTCATCTCATCTCTTAATTATTTTATTTTTCTATTTGGAAAAAAACAGTATAAAGGAAAAGTAATTGTGGGAAACAACAATTTAGGGTTTAATCATTTTTGGTAGGGATGCACCGATACTGATACTAGTATCGGTGCCGATACCGAGTATTTGGTGGAGTACTCGTACTCGCCCAAATACTCCGATGCCTAGCCAGATACTTCCTGTATCCAGAAGCTGGGCAGCGTGTCATTACATGCTGCCCGGCTTCCTGATTGGTCAGGAAGCTGGCCAATCAGGAAGCAGGGCGCCGCGTCATTACACTGCGCCCGGCTTCCATGATTGGCCAGCAAGCCGGCTCCATGCTTTCTCGTCACATAGTGACGCGAAGCGTGGGACGGCTTCCTTGTTAATCGGGAAGCCGGGTGGCAAGTCTTTACACGCTGCCCGGCGTCCCGGCTAATCTGGAAGCCAGGTGGCGAGTCACTACACGCCGCCTGGCTTCCTGAATGGGACTTCTGGTAATCGGTATTTGGTATTGGCGAGTACCGGAAAAAAAATATTGGTACTCGTACTCGGTACCAAAAACTGGTATTGGTGCATCCCTAATTTTTGGCATATAAATTCTTAATGTTCCGCTTGACTGGAGTGTGTCTATTGCCTAAATACATCCATTGTGCTGGAAGGTGTCCCTCTTTCTCATCTCAGATGGGAGGTTCGCCACTGTCCAGCTCCTAGGAGATGTATTTGTAATGAATTGCCTGCCTCAGTCCTGACAGTCTGTTTATCAAACCCAAATTGTAAATAATAAATACATTTTAGTGCACATAAACACAATATATTGGTAAAATATAAAAGATGAGGTTGCACCAAGTAACTACATACCAAATATGTTAAGCTTCAAAATTGTGATCGCCTTCGAAATGGAGAAAAAAACTACTGTACCTAAAATTGTGCATAGACGCAATAGTCATAATTTTAGCGTTAAGCAAGAATAATATGCCTAGAATTATTGCTCTCACTCTAGTGTGCACTGTAATACTTGACCTGTGTGGTGCAATTGTCATTTCCTAGATAGGTTCACCCATTGTATGTTTGCATTTGTATGCACATGTGCATCAGACGGGGACTCTAAAACCTTTTGGGTGTTTTTATTTATTTAATTTTTTAAAACTTTTATGAACTTTACCTTTATTGCTATCAGATAGGGGCTAACAAACCCCCTTTGTTATAGCATTTGTGACAGGCTCACTTTAAGGTTCACTTCACAGGCTCACAGATTCACTTTAATGTCACCTTTGCACTCCAATGAGGCTGATCAAGCACAGAACGTGCTTGATCTGCTTCTTCTCCAGACAGAGTGACCGGGCAATGGCAGCTCTGAACCTGGAAGAAATAAAATCACTGTTGCTTCTGGGTTCATTCCATGAACAGGAGATATCTTCCTCCCCTCTTGCAGCCCTGGGCCTGCAAGAGGGGCAGCGGAGCCTGGGACACATGGTGGGGGGCGCACATCTAACAGCCCGTGCAAATTATCATGCCAGGGATCCCAACCTGAAATAAGAAATTTCAGAGAGGTGCCCTTTTAATTTCAGGGAGGTGCCCTCTGTCAACCCCCCCCCCCCTCTCCGCGGGGGAGAGAGGGTGCAACAACAAGGAAGAGAGCATCCCCTTGAAATGAGCTAATGCTTCATTTGCTATCTGCTGTTTTTTTTTTAGTGTTCTGACAGCTGCTGCCATCATGAAAAAAAAAAGGCATAGGAACTAATAGCAAGATTGCTATTGGCTATTTCAATTTGCAATAGCCAATAGCAAATTAGCTATTGCTCTCACCCACTGCTGCTGCCAGTCAGCAGAGGTGGACCTGATGGAGAACTTTAGGTCCACCTCTGCTGATTGACAGCAGCAGTGGGCAGGTGCAATAGCTAATCTGCTATTGGCTATTGCAAATTGAAATAGCCAATAGCAATCTAGTTATTAGTTCCTATGCCTTTTTTTTTTTCTTACTGACAGCGGCCAGCGGCCCCAATGTCAGAAAAAACCCGAAAAAAAAGCCAGCACAGAAAGGGTTACTCTGCTATATCGAGCAGAGTAAACAGTTCTGGGAGAAAGTGTTTCTCTCCTGGGTGTCACTGTCCGGGAGCCGCTATCTAATAGCGGGAGACTCCTGTAACATCCGGGAGAGTTGAGATATCTGTCATGCCATATGGCATATGGCTGTAGCAACGAAAGGCTTAAATCTTACCTTAACATTAACTTTACATCATCTGAATACATTTCAGGTGCATCAAAGCAAAAGATGTGTAAAGTCTTATAGTTTGTCATTTTTTTTTAGAAAGCTGCCACAACTTGAGTCTCCTGCAGGCTGCAGAGAAGGAACCTTGCTCTCTGCTTGAAAGCAGTTATCTCTCTGAAAAGGTCTTACATGACCCCTATTGAACTAAGGACTTTGGTCAAAAGTGTTCTTAACTCTTGCAATGGGGCTACTCCACACTGCAAGGGTTAAATACTCCTTTTATAGCTAGGATCTGGTTGCCTGCTACTCCAGTCCCTGAAGCCTCCTTGCTGCAGCATTGGAATGTTCCCCAGCATCCTCACGTCTACAAAATGTGTGTAGAATAAAACGTGATGATTTACGGGACCTTAGACCCACTGGCGGAACTACCAGGGTCGCAGCGCCACTAGGGAGGGGCCCAGCGAGGAAGAAGAGGGCCCCCCCCCCGAGAGAGTGCTGCTCCTTCCCTGCCGCACAGCCGCCCGCAGCATGTATGGGCGAGACTGTCACCAGCAGAATATGCTGCAAGCACCGCTGGGCAGCACATTCTGCTTTGTGAGGACCCGACCCTCTTAGCCCCACCCCCTGACCGGGGAGACGAGACGGGGAAGAGGGCTGCTGGAGAAGGCAGGTAAGTCTGGAGTGGGAAGGGGGGGAACGGTGGGAAAGTGTGTGGGGGTGGGGCTGGGGGTGTAGTGGGATTCTGTAGTGCTGGCTTCTATTATAATGTATTGTAGTCCTGCATAGCTGGTGGTATTCTACATTGC
The DNA here is from genome assembly GCF_000935625.1 of Nanorana parkeri. Lineage (NCBI taxonomy): Eukaryota > Metazoa > Chordata > Amphibia > Anura > Dicroglossidae > Nanorana > Nanorana parkeri. Next base: position 10,572 of record NW_017307988.1, read on the forward strand.
TGTATGATGATTATGTACACTAATGCAGAATAGCTCCAACTATGTAGTACTACAAGTCCCAGCAATGCATTATAAACAATACCCAGCAATGCATTATATTTTTAAGTAGGGATACACCAGTGCCAATTACTCATGAAAATACTAAACACAGATACCGGTGTTCTGTCGAGAACGCCGATGTAGTCGAATTTGCTGACCTCAGCATCTGCGCTTACACACAGACCAATATTATCGAGGGAACCAGGATTTATTCACAAAGTATTTCGCTTAAATTGTTAATTGTGACCGTTAATAATGTTCCATCCGTCATTCACTGCCATGCATGGTATATTATTAACGGTCATAATTAAACATTACAAACGAATACTTTGTATATAAATGGCGGTTTCCTCATTTATCCTGTCTGTACGCAAGGCAGATACTGGGTCAGCATTCTCAACAGAAACATGCGGCTGCCTGAGGTCCCGCGCTTGCTGGGGACCTCGACAGCCTTTCTGTTAACCATGCGGTCCCATGGCGGTCGGGGGGGGGCCTTCATGGTTTCTTGCACCGGGGCCCTGAAGGTTCTAGTTACGCCTCTGCATAGACCACTGCAGCAGAGGGGGAGAGAGGCTCCAGGAATCGTTCTAACAGCCAGCCGTCTCCTTGGATTTGGTGAAGCAAAATCAATAAAACACTGTTTAAGGGCTTCCAAATGAACTTCAGAGATCTACAAATCGCCAAATGTGTGATGAAACTTTTCATGAATATATTTGTTGTATCGCTGATGGTGGATGACCGTACTTAGACAGTTAGATTGTCCATATTTATGTAGATGGATTTCTGACCATGAGTGACTCTCCAGCTGTTACGTATTACAGATCATGCTGAGAGTTGTAGGTCAACAACAGCAAGAAAGCCACAGGCTGCTCAGTCCTGGCACAACTGTTGTAATGTCTTCTTTGGTGACTGGCATGGGAAAAAGAGCAGCCCAGCAGTAGAGGAACGCTGCCTGTAAGGGGCCTGTGTATGAATGAGTACAGAGGGGCGCCGATACATCTGCTCCCAGTTAAACTTTAATAAGAAGAGACATCAAAGGCTTTGAAGCTGAACTCTGACATCCCAGATGAAATGCCTCTGATCTTGTAAAGACCTGGAGGTTGCACGAGTCAAATGACAGCTGTGCCAGGCAAGCACCATTCCCACATTACCAGTGTAATCTTTGCCAGGAACATTAACTGCCTCACTGCTACAGAATAAAGCGCTATGCTGGAAATGTATCCCCGTGTATTGCAGGATTCACAGCAACACTGCTTTTATTTCCCATCTTACTACAATGTCATATTGCTAGTCAGAAAGCTTTTCTGGTTATATACTCTGTATATGTGTTGTGTACCTTGCAGTAATTTAGCATAGCTGTCCAGATGGTGCATACTATTTATGATGGACCAGAGCAGGACACTACAATAAAGAGTCCTTGTGAGGGTATTTTATGACTTAGAATAAAGAGGTGTTAAAGATGAGTACCCCCCCCTTCCCTTTCCTTGCTTCTCTAAGACATCCACATTGGTGGAAGAAGAGCCCAGTTGGGAGCCTTTTGCAATGGCAACTCCTGGCAGGTTGCACAGCAAGGATCTCAGACAAGGAATAATTACTGTACTAAGTAGATGATCTTCCGTGAACTTCAAATCATGAACTTCAGTGATCTACTGTACTAAAAATACAATTATCCTTTGAGCCTTCACTAGGCACATGTAGGTAAAAAAACAAAACATGATATTCGAAATAAAGAGCTGCTTTACTAAATATTCATCAGCATGGCGTGCCTATGTCTGTTTCAAGTAGCCATGCTACACAGAATCTGAAGCAGAACTAAACCCTTCAATATTCACCTCACCTCCCCATAAGCTTCCATGCTGGCACTGATATCTTCTTTCTGACATCTCCTGGGTTGGTGTCTTCAGTCATCTTGATTGGCCAGGTTGGGATGATGTAACTCCCACCCATGCACATGGGAGGTTGTTCATCCCGACACCGAGGCATGCTGAGAATGTACACTGAGCTGTACACTCTAAAGCATCATGCAAAAAGGAAGGATAGAAGCCATTATTGCAGAAAAGACAAAGGGTTTATTTATAAACAATTCACAGGGCCTTTCAAATATTTGTGAGCCTTCTTTTTTGGCAAATAATGCCAAAAATGAATGTTCTTAATATATCTTTCCCAGTTCAAATGTAGTATTGTAATATTACATTATGACCAATAGATGGCGTTTACCAGTTCAAATGTAATATATTGTTGTAATAATACATCATGCCCACTAGATGGAGCTGAGGAGCACTGCTAATTCCTGCTTGCAAGTTTTTCAGTTCTAACATCCACTTTAAAAGGCCAACTTCAGTTTTAACTCTTTGGGGGTTATTCACAGAGGAGCCGAAGGATCCAGTTGTAGCTTTGGCTGATCCTTCGGCTCTTTTCGGCGTCCGGAGCATTGAAGGGCTGCTGTACGGGCTATTCACAATAGCCCAATAGCAGCCAAAGGCAGCCGAGTGGCTCAGTCGAGGCAAAGACATTTGCTTCAGCTCGACTGAGCTGAAGTGTCAGCTGAAGAGGGGTGAACGGCCTGCCGAAGACCGGCCTTTCGCCACGTAAATGACAGCTGGGTGGAGCCCGCGTGATCTCATGTCTGGCTCCGCCCGGCTGTAATAAGAGATCAACGTCCCCAAATGACCTGATCTGCCATTAAACAATAACAACTGCTGGGCAGAGCCGGCCGTGACATCACAACCGTCACTGCTAGCTCCGCCCAATTGTTTTTTTTTCTTTTTTAAAAAATCTTTCTTTTTTTTAAATGTAATATTTATTTACATTTTTTAAAAATATTTCTTCACTTTTTTTTTTCCAACTTTTTTCACTATTTGCAATTCTGCTCAATACCACGGAGGTACAGAGCAGAATAGCCGAGCTGAATGGTGCTCGGCGGCATTCGGCTATTCACTCACTGCCATTCAGCCCCTATGTGACTAGGGGCAAGCAGCAGAGAGTGAGCCACCGGAGCTTCGGGTCAGCCGATCCAGATGTTGGATTGGCTGAGTCAAAGTCCTTCTGCACTTCGGCTCAGCCGAACATGCAGAGCATGTTTAGCTGACTGAAGTGCAGCCAAAGGCAGCCAATGTACAGCTGATTACCAGGGCCGGCCTTAGGGGTGTGCGGGCTGTGCGGTCGCACAGGGCGCCATAGCAACATGGGCGCCTGGCGACCGGCACAGATTCAGTAAAAAAAAACTCATTAATAATTGCCCGCGGGCGCGGCGCATGATTACTACCGATGTACGGATGAAATCAGCCGTACTGAGCCGTAGTGAATAAGCCGAACGTTGTTTGGCTCACTTCACTACGATTTGGTTATTCCTTCAGCAGCTTTGTGAATAACCCCCTTTATGTTCGTTGGATAGACAGGAACCTCCGTTTAAATTGCTGTTTATGTTGCTTTTAGCGAGATTTCCACCTTTCTTTCTCTCAAGATTGGAAGTTATGGGAAATCTAATCAAAAGATTTTTTTTTTTTTTTTAGCATAGTGGGTAGAGTTAGAACCTCTGAAATGTTTATTGCCATTAGGTTTCCTGTCACAGTGACAGCAGCCCTCACCCCTATATATGTTCCTGATCTCCCAGGGGCAGTAAGTAATGGGGTCATGGACAGAAATAAAAACCTGGCAGAAATTTTAACCCCTCCCAATTTGAGTCAAACAAATAGCTGGACTTAGGCTTTTAAAATAAAATAGACAATTTCCCATAAAGCAGCTCTTTGGTACTACCCTTCAGTGCTGTTTGACCTGATGTCAAGGGGCAGCAGGCCTCCACAGTGCTCCTAACCCTAGGTAGACCACAACCTACCTATAACCTACATGGCCCATAGAACCAAGCCAGGTTCTAGTTATAGGGCAAAATTATATTTGGAATAATTACAATGCAAATAAAAACTTATCAACTTCTATAATTTCTTCCAACTTCTGCATCATATTGATAAGTATCAGATGTCTTTGTCTGATCTGGCTTTCAGGTCCATCTGACACAAACCATTAGAGTTGGTCTTGTTCCCCAGCTAATCAACTGAATGATCTAGAGTTGGATACTGTTCACCCAAGATATCCAGGACTGGCTCATCTGTACAACAATGTATATTATGTATAGTGTGTTCCTAAAACATTCTTTCAATAGCCAGATCATAAGATTCCAGCTTATGTCTGTAGTCACCAAAAATGACAAATTGATTCAAACACATTAGTAGACTTGCTGCAGATCTATTCTCAGATGGATCTCCACAACTGCAGATCATATAATTAGATATGGGTTGCTATGTAAAAATATGTTATGCAATTTAATAAACAAAATACACCCAGTAAGCCTTAAGCTGGCCATACACCTTACAATTATCTGCAGATTTTCTGTGGTCAGATGGAAAAGGTGCAACAGATTCTTTCATTTACACTTAACTATGTGGATGGAGTAATCTCCACCTGGGTCAATCTGTTGCACTTTTTCCATCTGACCACAGAAAATCTGCAGATAATTGTAAGGTGTATGGGCACCTTTAGAAGTATTCAGCTGTGAGCCTCATTTCACATCACTAGGGAGGGCTGGAAGCCTGCACATCTGCTACAGTGTAATCTGTGCTGAGAACACTAGGGGGCATCCGAATACCCACTCTGCACAAGGGTGTGAAGGCTTTCTGCTCAGCTGCAGTGATGTCTTCATGAGCCCAACACTCAATCCCACAGCTGTTAGCAGTTCTGCATGCTCTGAAAATGTAGATCCTGTATTAAAAAGGGCATGTATTACAGGGACAAGTCTATAATGTTGCCACTTTATAGATCATTGGTTCGACCTCATCTGGAGTATGCGGTCCAACTCACCTGATCCTCTGAGCCGGCTTGCTCTTAACCCAGTCCTTCCAGCCTCTATCCCCCTCTGCTGCAGCAGTCTAAGGTCCCTGAGTCATCACGTTCTATATACAGGACATGAGGACATCAAGGGACATATCATGCAATAATTCTTGCCATTCTGGTGCGGGCGGGGGTGTGTGTTGCCATTGATTTGGATAGTGACCACCCCGGCGAACAACCCCCTATACAAGGGACATACACGAGCGGACCATATTTGGACGCAAGCATCGACTAGTCACTATGTCTCTCTGATGAAGGGTCCCTGCGAGGTCCCGAAACGCTAGTTTCAGCTTCTAATGACATGCTGTGACATTCTTCAATAAACATATCTAAGAGATATTGAATTCATCTGTGTGTGCGCCGGTGACCTTCTGAGACTATTCTGAGCTTTGCACTCCGTCATCCGTGTGATCACCATGAGCACCACCACCATTGGAAGGTTGCAGACCATAAGGAGTGCTGGTGGTTCTTGAAAATAGCTCCAAGGATATGAGGCAATATGATCATTTTATCCTATAAGCATGTGTGTAAAATTACTAATAGATGTTAGAACAGGGGTAGGCAACCTCGGCACTCCAGCTGTGGGGGAACTACAAGTCCCGTGAGGCATTGCAAGACTGACAGCCACAGACATGACTCGCACAATGGAATTTCTTGTTTTACCACAGCTGGAATGCCAAGGTTGCCTTCTCCTGCGTTAGAACAATCACAAACACATACCATGACATATAGACAATATTGTTGTGACAACAAAAACTTTGTAATTTATATTAAGGAACAAATATAAAAAGTTCCTAAAGCATTTATATTTATATAAAGTATCAAATAGTAGCTGACGAAACATCTCTGTAATACGGTAGTTCCTATATAATGGTGTACCAAAGCCGTAGGCAATCTCGACACTTCACATGTGGTGAAGCTGCAAATCCCATCATACATCTGTCTCTGGGAGTCATGCCTGTGGCTGTCAGTCTTGCACTGCCTCATGGGACTTGTAGTTCCACAGCAGCTGGAGGGCCGAGGTTGCCTACCCCTGGTGTATCATTGCAAGATGTCACCAAAGAATAATAATCATGTAATAGATGGCGGAAACCTGATGCAACCCATTACCAAACACATGGATGGTGAACCATACTAGCTCCTCATGTACCGCGGTGGTCCATCACTTCTTTGGGAGAAGACCGGTTCATCTTTTTCTTCATGAAAGCTAATTGCTGAGTCCACTGCACTTTTGTACTACTGTATTAGAGGGCAACTCTGGGCCTATTAAAAATGAACCATGACAGGGGGCTACCCTTACCGGTTAAGGTCTCGGTGTGGTCTAGGGCAGTGGTGGCGAACTTTGGCACTCCAGCTGTGCCAAAACTACAAATCCCAAGATGCATCTGCCTCTGGGAGTTATGTCTGTGGCTGTCAGAGCCTTGCAATGCCTCATGGGACTTGTAGTTCCAAAACAGCTGGAGTGCCAAGGTTCGCCATCACTGGTCTAGGGTCTAAAATAACAAAGATATACTCCCTGATCTTCAGTCCCATCTGGCTGCTGAACCTGTCCCCACAGCCTCTTCTCCCCAAGTCTCTGACAGTCTAAGGACCTGTGACATCATCATGTCCATTGACTTGCATTGGATGAGAAGATGCTGAGGGACATTCCACAACCGGAGAGGAGGGGAAGAGAGGTAAGCGCTCACCGCCATAGGACTGAGGATCAGGTGAATATATCTTCTTTATTTTAGCCCCCTGACCAAAACCAAAGGTTAACCCTTGCAGTGCAGGTGAAGCCCCACTGCAAAGGTAAAACATTTTTTACATGCCCGGAGTTCTTCTTTAACTTGTGATATTATTTCAGACTAAACCAGTCTGTAAGAAAGTCTAGAAAATTAGCAACAGTACCCCAACCAAGGTCACAAAATCAGCCTCTGCCGTAATACAAATGACAGTTATCTTAATCTTTAATTAGAAAGTGTAATTCCATTGAAGGTTACACCCTCACGCATCATTAGTACAAGATTAGACAATTAGTCAAAATGAAGGATAATGAAGTTACAGGTCCGCTAAGCCTAAAACATATGTTTCCTCTCACAAAACAGCTGCCAACCACAATCAGAAAGATAGAGCGAGAAGATCCCAAAGCTAAACCAAACTTGGGTCATTTCACATTATCTCCTGAGATATCTCACAACTTCCCAACATTGGAGTATTTTATTATTATTATACAGGATTTATATAGCGCCAACAGTTTGCGCAGCGCTTTACAATATAAGGAAGACATTACAATCACAATATAATTCAAGACAAGAAGGTAAGGAGGGCTCTGCCCCTGAGGGCTTACAACCTAAAAGGGAGGGGCAAGTGATACATGAGGAGGTAGCTGTGTGGGGATGAATTGTTTGAGAACGTGATGGTTGAGTGGTTAGGTTGAGGTGGGATAGGCTTCCCTGAAGAGATGATTCTTAAGGGATCGCCTAATGGCAGACAGAGTGGGAGATAGACGGACAGGCTGGGGTAAAGAGTTCCAGAGAATGGGAGAGACTCTACTGAAGTCCTGGAGGCGAGCATGGGAGGAGTTGATGAGGTTACTGGAAAGCAGTCTTGTGAAGAGCGGAGGGGATGGTAAGGGTGATCTTTGAGAGAGGATTGAGATATAGCCGGGGACAGAGTTGTGGATGGCTTTATAAGTGATTGTTAATATTTTGAATTTTAGCCTTTGGGCTATTTGAAGCCAGTGGAGGGATTGGCAGAGGGGGGATGCAGACACTGAGCAGTTGGTAAGGGGGGTGAGTCTAGAAGCAGCATTCATGATAGACTGAAGGGGGGATAGCCTGTGTAGAGGTAGGCCAATGAGGAGGGAGTTGCAATAGTCAGGATGACTAGTTTTGTGGTTTCATTGGTGAGGAAGGGGCGTATTTTGGAGATGTTACGATGGGTGAAGGCGGCAGGATTTGGATAGTCATTAGATGTGGGGAAGAAAGGTGAGGTCTGAGTCAAGGATGACACCTAGGACCTTGGCATGAGGGGAGGGATGGATAGTTGTGTTATCAATCTCAAGGGAAAAGTTGGGGGAAGGTGCACGGGGTGAAGGAAATATCATGAGCTCAGTTTTTGAAAGGTTGAGTTTTAAGAAGTGTTGTGACATCCAGACAGATATGTCAGTTAGTAGATTAGTGACACGCAAGGACACTGAGGGGGAGAGTTGTGGAGTGGAAAGATAGATTTGAGTGTCATCGGCATAGAGATGGTATTGGAAGCCATGTGAGGTTATTAACTGACCAAGGGAGACGGTGTAGATAGAGAAGAGAGTATCTCAGTTCTATTATGTCAGCTGAGTCTAATGCGGGGTTATGCTAATGCCTTATAATGCCCTGTAATAGGAAGAGACTTGGGAATGGGATGAGCTGTAAGGAGGTTACAGAAAGATAAGATGGATTTAATAACTTTATTCCAAACAGTTTTAATTCTGGAAAGCTCCGGAAAGTCATTAAAGCGTTCTTCACTACACGGTGCTTGGCATAGGTATTTGCCTCCTTGGAGCTCTTCCACATTTTCTGATACTGCCAGCTGGGATTTCAACAAAATTCTCTCATTCACTCCATTTTGATGTGGTAAATATAAATACGTTTTGTTAGAACTGTGGAAAAAAATAACAGATGACCTTGCCAGGAATCCATTGCTGTACTGTTCCCTGAGTACGCTCTACAATTTTATCTTAAAGTCGTATTCAACTTTCAAACTGTTATAATCATGAATCCAGATCAGCCCAGGAAATGTATTTCTATATATGCCCAAACACTTACAGTCATCATGTTTCCAGACAGCTCCAACTCTCTCAGCTCAGCTTCCCTGAACTTCCTGTCCAGTACAAGATCACAGGGGACAGAGCTGTCTCCAGCAGCTGTCTATCTGCTAGCTTGGAGAATGGAGGAGATGGGAGTGTGGCAGTGGTTTGCCTTGCTGTGTCCCTGTGTCTGTGGAGACACACTTACTAGCACACACAAGGGTGGCTCCGTAGGACCCTGCAAGGGAAAGGAGCCACCCTAAAACAGGATATCAGGACCAGTGTTCAGAGGACCAGCTGATTCTGCAGGAAACTAATACCAAGGAGCAGCATCCATTACATAGTAACATAGTAAGATAGTTCAACCTTTGTGTGTGTGTGTGTGTGTGTTTATTTATATCCGTGTATTTAACAGTGTTTTTATCAGCATTTCAAATAGCTTACAAACATTTTCACTTTAAAGTGGACCTTTACCCTCTTTGACTAAAAATAACATCAGCATGCACCTCTGCATGCTGATATAAAATAATCTTACATTCATGAGTTAAACATATTTTTCTTTTACTTACCGTTATTGTTTTTTCACTCCCTGGTCCTCTTGGGCACAAGTGATGTAATTGTGCCCAAGCATTGTAATTGTGTCCAAGAAGTTTTTACTGGTAAGGTTACATCAGCAGAGCATGATAAATGTCATCTGTAATCTCATGAGATCTCAGGGAAAGCCATTTTCCTCCCCTGAGATGATGTGCATGGTCACATGCCCTAGTCACATGTTACATAGTTACATAGAGGTCTATTCACAAAGCTGCCGAGGGCAGCCGAGTGAATGACCTATCTGAAGTGAAGTGAGCCGAACACTGTTCGGCTATTCACTTCAGGCTGGTACGGCTGACTTCAGCCGTACATCGGCTGAAATCAGCCGTAAATCGGCTTGCTTCGAGTGGCTTTGGGTCGGCCGAACATGCTAAGCATGTTCAGCCGACCCGAAGTGCAGAAGGAGTTCGACTCAGCCGATCCAACACCTGGATCGGCTGAGCCGAACCTCCGGCAAGCTTCTCACTGCTGTTCGGACTATTCTTAAAAATGACGAACAGCAGTGAGTGAATAGCCGAATGCCGCTGAGCGGCATTCGGCTCGGCTGTTCTGCTCGGTCCCTCAGAGGTACCGAGCAGAACAGAAAAAGAGTGAATAAAGTTTAAAAAAGTAAATAGAAAACGACTGTGCGGAGCTAGCAGTGACAGCTAGCTCCGCCCAATAGTTTCCTATTGTCCAGTGGCTCTGCTGCTGAAATAAAAACAAGAAAAAAAACCTCTCCCGGGCTCTCTGGGAGCCTCCTGCTCCCGGCCGCCAAGGAGAGAAACACTGATGTGTCTTTTTTTCTTTATTCTGACACGATCGATGTCAGAATAGAAAAAAAAAAAA
>NW_017307988.1:20918-82388 GCF_000935625.1 Nanorana parkeri
CGGCTGAGCCGCTCGGCCATGATCGGGAGCTGTACGGGCTATTGTGAATGGGTCCTGGGGCCGAAGCTAGCCGAAGGATTGGCCGAAGCTACGGCCAGATCCTTCGGCAGCTTCGTGAATAGACCCCATAGTTACATAGTTACATGTGCCAGAGTTCCAGGAAGTAAAGGGAGATGGATGCATCTGCCCTTAGTAAAAAAGGCAATTTTGAAAAGAATGGGGAATAAAAATAAAAATAAGGTATGTAAAGAATAAAAATCATGCAATTATCTAGAAGTATGTGTTTGTAGATTGTCATTACTAAACATTTCTAAAGGTGTCTTTCTTGTTATTTTAAAGATTTGGGTAAAGGTCCGCCTTAATATCTTTTAAGCAGCCTTATCTTCCTGCCCAGGTTACCTCTGCGAGCTACAGAGACCCTCCATCCTGCTTTGTTATGGAGATGAGGAGAGGGGTAGGTGTTCTGCAGTTGTAATATACTTTCTGTACTAGGGTGACAACGCTGCTCTTCTATACATGCAGCACAGTGAATTAGTATTGTCACCCTAGGAAAGAAAGGGTGTTACTGGCAGGATCACCAAGTCGAAATGAGAAAAAAAAAGCTTGGAAAAATAAAACTAATGCAGCCACCGTATCTAATAACTGATATGCTGCAAAATATAACATTTTTGCCTTTGGGTTTTAGAAACACTAAATGGGGTTTTTATGTCATGACCACTTTTTTACATGTCGAAATAGTAAGAAATTGAATAGTTTTTCAAATTACTTAAAAAAATAAAAACATGAATAAGTTAAATATATGTACTACTACTATATACTACATGTGTGTATCGTGTTGGTTTTAATCATTTGTATATTGTTATTGTAAATATATTTCAAATGTGTTAAAAAAATTTGATAAATAAAAGGAATATCTGTTAGTTGTGTAAGAGACCTGACAATGGGGCAGAGGTTCACATTCCAGCAGGATAGCCACCGTAACATACAACTAGGTCTACCCTAAGTGTTTTAAAGGGGAACGTCACCCTTATCCTAAAAAGAAAAACAAAGGCACCTTTACGAATGTTTAGTAATGGCAAGCTACAGATATTTATTAATAATTGCAGGATATTTATTCCTTTCATAACTTTTTTTTTTGTTCCCTCCCCATTCTTCTGACAGTGACCATTTATACTAAGGCCAGATGAAGCCATCTCCCTTTACTTCCTGGAACTCCTGGTCTGCCTCCTGCAACATGTGACAGTGCGCATCATCTCAGGGGGAAAAAATGTCTTTACCCCAAGGTCTTGCAACATTTTGCAGTTTACAGATAAGATTTCCCTGGAAGGCACTGGTGATATAACCTTCCAACGATGTACCTGTAAGGCCATGGCTACATCACCAGTGCCTCACTCAACCAAGAAGTGGAAAAACAGTACTTGTAAGTAAAAGCAAAACAATATTTGTTTAACTAATGCATGTAAAATGATTTTATATCAGCAAGCAGAGCCACAATCTAATGGGATTTTTAGTGAAAGGAGGTTAAGCTCTGCTTCAAAGACAAGAAACCGAGTAGCCCCGTCAATGCACAGATCTCAATCCAAATAAGAATGTGGCAAGACCTGAAAATTGCAGTTTGCCAACATTGTCCATCCATTGTGACAGAGCTGGAAAAATTAAGCCAAGAAGACTGACCAACTAAAGCAACATACAGGTATGTACACCCGGGAAGACTCTTACCATCTTGTCTTGAATTGTATTGTAACTGTACTGTCTTCCTTATATTGTAAACTGTTGGTGCTATATAAATCCTGAATATTAATAATTAGGGATGCACCGATACTGATACTAGCATGGAGCTGGCTTCCTGGGCAATAAAGAAGCTGGGCGGCGGGTAATGACATGCTGCCGAGCTTCCTGATTGCCCGGGAAGCCGGCTCCATGCTAGATTGCAAGTGGAAGTGCCGGTATCGGTACTCCGTATCGGCAAGTGCCGAAAGATAAATATCGGTACTCGTACGCCATAATGAAAAACCGGTATCGGTGCATTCCTATAAATAATAATGATAAAAGTCATAATAATTGTAGTCAAAAGTGGTTTTTATGTGTAATGACTCTGGGGGTGAATATTTGTGCAGCCAACCTAATTTGTGTTTTCTTTGTTTAATTTGTGTAAAACAATAAAAAAAAATATTCTTCAAAATGTTATGTATGTTGTCTAAATCAAAAGGTTCCAACGCTACAAGGCATTGAAAAGTTTTAGGGAGGTGAATACTTGTCCAAAGCTCTGTAGCTATCTTCTATGAGACAACTTGCTGGTCCTTTTTCTCCTTTCACTCTTGAGGGCAAGGTCTTCTGATTGTGTTTGTTAGAACATTCAGTGTCTGGCTACAACACGTTAAAGAGATTCTGACCTTGGGAAAAAGCTAGACATGAAAGATAATAAAAAATAATTCTGGCCTTTAATGTGAAGACATAATACTCAAATGTTCACTAACAAAAGTGCCGGATGAATACATTTGCCAGGTAACATTCTTCCTATTTCTATAGCATATTCATTGGGTAAAAAAATTTTGACATTCACTGACCTATGATCTCCAATAAAATATACTGTATACATATATATATATATCAATCAGGACAAATGTTACATTTAAAACAAAAAAAATATAGATATATAAGAAACGGATCCACTATGATGAAAAGGTAACAGACTCGTGGGAAACCCGATTAGACCAGGAGGCAGAGTAAGAGTTGTTTTCTTGCTACACACTAGACATGCATTCCTCCTCGTTCTAACTGACATCAGCATTTTCAGACATTCAGATGTGTCCGAATGCAACAAATAACAAATTCTAGCATATCAGAATTTTTTTAAACAAAATTTGGATGCATCTGAATTTTGTCAGAGTGTCATTAAAAATGAAATAATGTTGTTAAACTTGAAAATTAAAAAAACAGTGTGGGGTCCCCCCAATGTATACCAGACCCTATAGGTCTGGTAGGAATTTTAGGGGGGACCTCATGGCAAAAACAAAAGTGTGGGGTCACCCCTAAAATGCCTTACCAGACAGCAGCAGATCCAAGCAGCAGCCTTGCAGAGCAGGAAAGGGGACGGGATGATTGTGCGTCCCCTCTGCACCATACTAGGTAAGATCACATGCTCTTAACATAGGGGAGGGTACTTTGCCTGGGGGAACCCGCTGGCAAAGCACCTTGTCCCCATGTTGATGAGGACAAGGTCCTCTTCCCCACAACCCTGGCCCAGTGGTTAAAGGGGGCAACCAGATACCGCCCCCCACACCACTTACCCCTACTCACATTAGAATAGTAAATAAACACACCACATCAGTTTAAGGGGACCCCGACAATATTTAAAGGAATTTTTCACTTTGTATTGTTTCACTTTAAGTGATGTTAAAAATCATTGCTCCTTTAAAAACAGTATTTTTGAAAAGTGTTTTTTTCATTGATGCATGTCCCCCAGGGCAGTACCCAGATCCCCATACACCTTTCATGGCCAATAACTTGCATATAAGCCTTCAAAATGGGGACATTTGATTGTACCAGTTCTGGTGCCATAGACTTACATTGAGTTCTATGTTCGAGTTAGAACCGAACTCAGGTGTGTTCAACCCATCACTAGTTAGTAAAAAAAAAGGACTCCCATACAATGGTGATCAGTAGGAAATGGGTCACCTTACATTGGTGGCCAGTGGGAGAAGATTCACCTTTATTAGTGGTCAGTAGGAGAAGAGCCTTCTTACATTTATCGTTAGTAGGAGAAGGACCCTCTTTCAGCCCTTTATTGGGGTAAAAAGGAAGGATGCCCCTTAAATTGGCAGCCAGTGGGAAAAATGCCCCTTCCAGACAGATGAAAAAAAATAATAGAGACAAGCAGAGGTGCTCCACTACTCCACACAACTGGCTTTGCAAAATATGTTAGTACCAGGACTATGTAGTCACCATCAAGTGAAGATTAATCTGCCACTACTGACTACTAAGAAAACCTTAGCAGTCTCTTAAGAAGCACTTGGATTTCAGACAACCCTGGTTGAGAAATTCTAACGTACACTGTTCAGATATCATTTAGACCAGTGGTTCTCAACCTGTGTAACCTCAGGACCAACATTTGTCCTTGGTCATTAAGTTGCGACCCCCAGTTGCACCACACTGAAATACACGGTACCGTGCGTTCCGGTGTGGGCGATCGAACTGTGGGTGGGAGGTGCGTTTCAGGTGCTATTCAAATGAATGGTAATTCAATGCACCTCCCACACCAGAACGTGCTGTAGGTGCGATTGCGTGGTACAGTGCATTAATCTGTAGAGGTGCCGGGAGGCAGAATGTTATGTCACTCCGGTTCAGGCACCTGTATAGGGCACACAAGGAGCTGTAAGCAATGCATGTATGGATAGAGCTCCCTCGCGGCCATACTCCCAGCCCACCCCACCTCAAGCTGACAGTCCGCACCAGGCAGTATATTTTGAATGGCTGCTCAGCATGAGAACTGATAGTGCTGCGCTTGGGGGACGCTGAGGAGCCTCTCACCTAACGCAGTGGAAGGCATGCAGTGACCCACTGAACATGGGGTCGCGACCCACCAGTAGAGAACCATAGATTTAGACACATAATAAGGGGGAATTTATCAAAACTGGAGCAGACAGAATCTGGAGCAGTTGCCCATGGCAACCAATCAGCATCTCTCTTCAGTGTGCCAGGTAAGATTTCAAAATGAGACAGAGAAGCTGACTCTTGCAGTGCAAATCTGTTCCAGTTTTTGTCTGCCACAGATTTGATAAATTCCCCGTGACACACGACAAACAAAGTGACACTAAACTCAGGAGTTAAATCTTAAAAATGCATTAAAATACCTTAACTATTAACAAAAATATTATTATTATTATATTTGTGTATCACTTGCCTGTAGATCCTCCAATCATCTCTGAATTGGTGCTGACACTGTCCTTCCTTCCGGAGGGTGGCTACTTTTGTTCCCCATGATTCCTGTGTGTCAATATACCCAAGCCCCTCATGTGCAGAAAAAAAGGAAAACAGACCAATTAAAGATTTTTCGCAATGAACACAAGTTAAAAAATATATCATTTACAGCTGAAGTGATCAGTACTGAAAACCTGAGAATGGTCATAGAAACATATATTTTTTAGGGACTAATCCCAGAAAAGGGACTTATCACTGTGAGGAGGGGATGCTATTTAATTCATGTGAATATAGTTGACGTAGCTCTTTTGTTTTCATCATTTACCCAAATGAGCCTGGAGTGAATAAAGAAATAGCACTAAGGGGCATGCAACATACATAGAGGAAAATTGTTCACTGGAAGATACGTGAATCTTTTGTTCTGTATGAGAGAATAGCATTTCAGCCGATAAAATACTGGGATACACAATGCACAATTGCTTCTGTCTTTGAGCTCTTGCAGTGAAAGGGCTGATGCTCTCTGGCCGGTATGCCACACACACTAAAAGTATTGCTAAAATGTTGCCTAGGAACAGAAATATCTTGCAGGATATATATATCATCTAACATCAGTCAAGTCGTACAAGTGTTCCCAATTCTGGGAGCTAACACTTACCCATGACAACATTCCTTATACCCAGAAATATTTCACCAACCTTTAATTACAAAGGTGCTGATGGGCATTTCAGTTGACTTCCAGCAATTCACATGAGGTGCTGGTGCTCATTCTAGATACATATTAAGCAATGCCTTCTTCTGCTGCAATCAGTTATCCATCAGAGCTTTGCAGTTAAAGGGGCTGTCTGCATGTTAGATAAATAACAATAACGTTAGAATGTTAGAGACATTTCCTGCGTGTGCACCTCACATTAGTGAATGTACAAAATACAACTACCACGGTGCCCATACACTGTGCGATTATCGCACGATAATCGCGGGAAATCCCGCGATCGTACGATAATTGCAAAGTGTATGGAAGGCGTGCAACCATTTTTACTGTACGGTCGCACGACTTTTGTCTTAGGAGCATGCTAGAAAACCAGCCGAGAATCGTACGATTTTCAGCTGGTTTTTAGCATGATCGTAAGATCAATGCCTCACAGGCCGGTGTGCGCACGCGCACACTGCCCGTTCAGCATTGCAGTCATCGCAAGCCCGCCCCCAGGGGGGAGGGCTTGCGATGATCGCAAGTACGATCTGCCTGTCCAAGATGGGCAGATCGTACGTTTTTTCAATTACTTTACAACCATCGCAAGACTAAAGTCTTGCGATGGTTGTAAAGTGTATGGCCACCTTTAGTCCTGATAGCCATAATAGGGGATCTCGTTAACCTGTTCCTAGCTTTGTATTAATAACAGAGGTCTCAGTTGTGTATCTTTGAAATTATATGTTCTATTCTATTGTTAAGATGGCGCCGAGTGGTTTTTGTTATCTACACAAGCAGGGCTAAATGTAGAACGGGGAAGCCACTTGTTTCTTTACAAATGATCTTGGCGATGTCGCCAAGATCACTTGTAATCAGACTGCAGGCTGTCGGTCCTCCCCCGCTGCCCCCTCCCTCCCCTGCACACCTCTATGCTGGCTGTGTCCTCCTGGCTCAATAAAGAGAACCTGTCACCTTCAAATGCTATCACACAGGGGGATTGTTAGCTCCTGTGTGATAGAAATAAAGTTAAGTGAAAAAAAATGTTTAAAAAAATAATTACATAAATAAAAACAAAAAAATAAACAAAAAAATTAAAAAAGTGATAAAAAAAGTTAAAAAGAAAGAAACAATAAAAAATTTCAAACTAACCCTGCCACCCCCACTATCTGGTTGACATTCTCCATGGGGGGGAAGGGTGGCGGGGAGTGGGGCGCATTGCGGAAACTGGCCTTGGGGCACTAGGGAGGGTAAATCTGGTCCTGACTACATGTGTATTTCAATTAGGGGCAGTAACAATCAGAGGCAGTAGCATACAAAGTCTTGAATGTGGAAAAAATATGACAGGGAGAATAAATTGGATGCTGTAAGTAGTTTTTAATTGGATATCTCAATGCATAAAGCCTACCGTGACTCAAGTTTTCACCACAATACTATGCTACATTTAGCTGTGTTAACTTCTGCACAATAAGAATCCTTGGAAACTAAAGTGAAATCTAAAGTTAAAAAGTGAAGATTTGCTATGTTATGGGGCCATCTAGAAATGTTACTTATGCCTAAACAGGCCCCATAAAAAAATTTCCTTTTGTGTCCAGTTCCTCCTGAGAAGTAGCAGTGAACTTCCTGTGCCTAGGCATTCCTTTGCCTCAGGCCGCATGGTTGTATATCTGCAGTATGAGATCATCTAAGACACTGTGGCTCTAACTGCTAGTCTTATGAGATCAGGAGTGAGATTTGGTGATGTCACTACTGGGCTTCTCACTCCTTGCTGGAGAGGAAGCTGTACCTGAGGACCTGCAGACTAGGATCTCCCTGCTTTTGTTTTATTCACCCTGTAGATCTGGGCTTTCTAAAACTCTCATGCTGCTGCTTGATTATGCATTAGTCATCATCAGACCACCAATCATCAGGGGCAGCTCTGATATGAGGAAGCAAAGACCTGATCCTCTACCAAGATGCCTGCCTCCCCACAGACATGGCCTAGACCAAGAAATGGCAGGTCAGCAATGGGGAAACTGCAGGGAGTCTACAGGCAATACTGCTGACGAGTCCTTCCTTTTCAGGCTGCCTTTATTGGACACTGTTTTCACAGTTCGGGTCAACTGTAAGACACTGGCAATGTAAACAGACATAAAGGACTCATGGTTTAGTGGCAGAAGTGGTAAGCATTTAGTAGGCACCTTGTTTTTAAAAGTTTGAGGGCTTGTTCACACCAATTGCAGGACGTTCCAGAGTGGTAGCTGCTGGAATGCACAGCAATCGCTCACTAAACTTGCCCCTTCGAAATTGAATAAATCAGAGGTTGGATGACATTTTTTGTGAGCATACCACTTTCAGTATATAAATAGTGTAATTTTTATAAAGGTCTATACATGAGACTAAAAAGAGGACAACTGGGAGGAAAGAAGGACAAAAGGATTTGGCTCCAAAAGAAGGAGAGTCCTCCATGCCTCCATGTGAGGGAGCTCTGTGTACAGCTTTAAAGTCAATTTCAGGCTGGATAAAAAAAAACTACCTTTGCAACAAACTCTAATACTCTCTTTTTCTCTCTGATGCTCTGGGCTGTGGGCGGTCCCTTGGTATCATCACATATTATGTGGAGGAAGCAGGCTTTCAACTGTGGTCAGGCGGCACCATAGAGAGAAGGTGTCACAGGCCCAGTCAACACAGATGAAAGGAACCTGCCAGAATGAGAAATAAGGTTACTCCTTAACCCTCTACCTCTAGACCTGAGAAGAATTTAGCCCTTGGAGTGTGGGGGGGAAGTGGAAGAGCAGTGTAACATAGTTTTTTTCTTGTGTCCGGAGTTGGGCTTTAATTAAAAGTAGGTTAAACAGCACGAGCCTATTCCTTTACTTTCCTTTTAGACATACTACACAAAATTTGCAGCCTATACAAAACTTCTTCGAGTTGCAATTTGCAGTATTTCATCTGTGCCCTCTATGCTTCAATCAGACAAAGCAATCACCATGGTTATGTTCTTAATAGAGTTTCACTGATGGCATCACATGCTTTGTGGCACAGCGACCCAAAGACTGCAAAATGTATCCTTTTAAAGGGTCCGTTCACCCAGCAATGATATTTCAGTTTATGGTAGATGATTGTAAATCCACCTAACATATTCTTATATTTTTCTGGGACTTTATTCATGAGATCCTTGAGTTCCTGTTGTGGCCACTAAAAAAAGGGGCCTCACTCTCCCCACTGGATAATTGCTTATCTTATAGTAAGTGAAACCTATAAGTGCAATATCACTTTTTGGGTGGATTGGTCCATTTAAGTGGATCTGACCTGCTCTAAAATGTACCTAGGCCAACAATATTCTTAGGGCCCATGTACATTTTTGCTGTGCATTACTGTACATTATGTTGTGTGTTAACGTGTATGTTAGGTTAGGGCAGCACATTGGATATAATGGGCTGCCATGCACTAAAACGTCCCAAAAACTGGATGTGTCACAAGATTTGTAAGATTGAAGAAAATAGGTCACATAAGTTAAAATGAATGAGTTGGATTTCTGTGACATCATTGTCCATTAAAAGGACTCATTCATTTTAACTTATGGAGTGCTGGTGACCTATTTTCTTCAATCTTGTGTTTTGCACGGTGCCATCCGTGAAGTTACTTCGAGCACCATTTATTTGATTGTTGGCCGGGATTGCTGAAAGGTGTGCGGAGGGCACCTCCATCAATTGCACAAGATTTGTAACACATTGCACCTCTGTGCACTATACAGTAGTTGCGTTAGTGCATTGGGGTGCCAATTAAGATTAATGGTGATACAACATGGAGAAGCTTTGTAATTTAGCACTTAAATGTCTGAAGTGGAAACTGTGGGACTTAGTACCAAGGAATTGGGACTTAAACTGATCCGTTTTGTTTCAACAGGAAAGGTTTTGGGCATTTCCTGCTGAAACTGCTAAAATTCAATCCATGGGTGGCCCTACCGGCACCCCCTAACTTGATACAAATTAATTTGTCAGTGTTTCCTACTTTCGCTTGGTTTAAGCTCGGTTTAAGTGCTGCAGCCTCCATCAGACTCCTCAGCATTTGACACTACTACCACCCTTCTGTGCCCTGTAGTGATGTAGGTGTTGAAGGATGGAACCATAGCATATGAAGAAATACCAAGGAATCTGACACTGCTAAGTGCCCATGTTGTTGCAAGACTAGCTGGGTAATGGTTTTTGTGGCAGGTATCATAAAGCAATAAGTAAGACAAAACACAAATGAATTATCACTTAACAGACTTCGTTAATCCCCAAAGATCACCCGATAACAACCAAAATGACTTATATCTCGCCCATCTCAGTAAATATGAGCTTCAAAAATTTGTTCAGTATTCATAACTTTGGACCTGGGGGTGATACATTAATAACGAGAGAAAAATCTATTTTTCTGCAGCCCCTGTTATGAATGGGCAGGAAGCCTCTGTACTGCATGCTCCTGTTACATAGTTACATAGTATTTGAGGTTGAATATACCCTGTTTCCCCAAAAATAAGACCTACCCCAAAAATAAGACCTAGTACTATTTTTGGGAATTGCTAAAATATAAGACCTACCCCGAAAATAAGACCTAGTTGTGACCATTCCCAGGGCCGGTGGTGGCCTAAGGGGGAACTTGAAGAGCCGCGGGAGAGGCAGGAGAGAATTAGCGGTGCCAACGAAGCCAGTGCTAGGGGAAGCAAAGCGGTACTGGAGGGAGCAGAGCCACATAAGCCGAACCCTCCTCTATAGCGCCGGCTCCTGTCACAGGCGGACTGATACCAAATGCGCTCCACCTGTGAGGTATCGATAGTGAAAGTGCGCTTTGCTCATTCTGGAGAGCGATTGGTTAACCCTTTGTGGTTACATCTTTTCTCCACCATTTTTAGGTGGTGGCCTCTAGTCTTTGTTAGGGAGTTTACAGTAAACAGTTTATTGCTGATGTTGCCATCACCACTAAACATTTTGTACATCAAAATCATGTTCCTCTTAATCTCCTCACTTTTAGCGTGAACAAGTCTAAATTTAGCAACCTTGTCTCATAGCTTTGGTTCTCCAGGCCCTTAATTAGTTGTGTTGCCCTTCTCTGGACTCTTTCCAGCTCAAGGACATCCTTTCTGTGGATAGGTGACAAAAACTGAACCGCATACTCAAGATGAGGCCGAACCAGTGATCTATAAAGTGGCAAAATGATTGCTTTGTCTCTACAGTACATTCTCTTTTTAACCTCCCTGGCGGTCTTATTATTATTATTATTTTTTTTCCTTTTTTTGTTTTATCTTTTTTTGTTTGTTTTTTTAAATTCCCGCCAGTTCCGTCCCCCTGCGACGTGGACGCTCGCAAGGGACGGAACCCTCAAGACGGATGGCGGCATTGGCCGGAGGACACAGCGGGGATTGTGGACAAGGTAAGAGACGCTACGCTGTAATCCCGAGTGTGGCTCGGGGTTACCGCTTGTGGTACTGAAAATTAGCCTCGAGCCACACTCGAGAATACCGCCAGGGAGATTAATATAAGACAGTACTCTGTCTTCTGTCTTCCCTAGTGGATTACCCATTAATGTGCACTACACTTGCCTGTTTTTAACCCCAAAATGCAGTATTTTACATCTTTCAACATTAAACCTCATCTGCCATGTAGCTGCCCACTCCCCTATTTCATCCAGGTCCTCCTGTAATGTTATAATGTCTATGTCCGTGTCTATTACCCTCCCAATTTTAGTATTATCTGCAAACACAGAAACATGGCTATTAACACCTTCCCCAATATCATTAATAAATAGGTTAAACAGTATTGGGCCTAGCACATAACCCTGAGGCACGCCACTCATGACCCTAGACCAATTTGAAAAAGACCCATTTATCGATACTCTGTGGACACATTGCTGTAGCTAGTTCTCCTTCCATGTACACATCATTTAATCTATGCCCATGGATTTCAGCTTGTGTATTAAGCGTTTATGTGGTAACGTGTCAAAAGCTTTGGCAAAATCCAGGTACACCACATTCCTCCATCCAAATCTCTACTCACCTCTTCGTAGAAAGTTAGTAAACTGAGGAGTTACTATGTCCACAATCGCCAATGAACAGGAAGTGATGTAGAGCACTTCCTGTTCATTCATAACTGGGGACACAGTAAGCTTACTATTTCCTCAGTTATTTACAAACACTCAGCGATCAGTACTGATTGCTGAGTGCTTGTACTCCGTTCTCTATCCTGACTGCTCCGTCTGTCACCGGAGGCCGAGCAGGGTGGTGCGGGAGGAAACCTCAGCCTCCTGTGACAGCTGTCTCCTCCCCACACCGCCCCCCTTGGCCTCCTGACAGCTTCTCTCCTCCCCGCTGGGTGCCTGGCAGCCGGATAGGCGTTGTATCCCCTCCTATCTCCGCTGCCTTTGCCAACACACATGGGGGAGAGCAGTGGGGACGGTAGGGGAGACAGACTGGTGCCCAGCGGGGAGAAGAGAAGGTAGGGATGCACTGTTTTTTTACCGCATTCTCAGCCATTTTGGTACTTTTGGCATTTTGCCCATGGTACCATTTTTGGACTAAATGTTTCAGCGCCTGAAATTTTGATGCAAGTGCTATTGGGACCACACAGGGTCCTTTCATCAGGCTTCATCAATGCTTCATCAGGCTTCATCAATGCTTAAGCCTGTTGAAGGGACCCTGTGTGGTCCAGAAAGCGCTTGTTCATATGACAAAGAACTTCAATAAATGAACATTTTGCTATCCTAAAAGGACTGGTGTGCTGGTGACATTTCTACAATTTTCTGATATTTGCAGTGCCATCCGCAGTCACTGCGAGCACCCCCCACTACAAGGGACTTCCCCTTCTGGGAGTGGCGTACACCACAGGGATGTCAAACCTGGTATCTATACAAAGCTAATTCCATAACACACAATAATTTATTGTTTATTAAGTGGTAACATTTTAGATTGTAAGCCCTTAGGGGCAGGGCCCTCCTTACCATCTTGTCTTGAACTGTATTGTAATTGTAATGTCTTCCTTATATTGTAAGGTGCAGCGCAAACTGTTGGCGCTATATAAATCCTGTATCATAATAATGATAACATATGAATATATTAAAATATGGCTGTTATGAAACTAACAGTTTAGGAGTGGCCGGTGAGGAGATCATAACTGCTTCAGCCCTCCTGCTTCACTCCCTGACACATTCTGATTGGGTGGGGAGCTGGCTCAGTGACACCCCCAAAAAGGACCCATAAAAGGTTGCTGCACAAGGAAGCTAAGACGCTCTTGTTTATTAACAAAAAGAAGATCTCATTTTCTCATCAGGAAGAAGCTTTCATGTAACATCCGGAACCGAACATTTACCAAGCTTTACTTTAAAAGAACCCATCCCAGTCATTATTCGAGACTCTGCTGGAACCCATACAACCCAGGACTTTGCTAAGTACTTTCATTATTATCCCCTTATTATACTGTTGTTTTATTTTTCTCTCTTTTATGAAACATCCTTTTCTGTATATTTGTCTGAACCGGTTCTTTTTTTAAAAAAATGATCTTTTAAAATCGTTAAGGTTATCGCTATGCTCTAAATAAGAATTTAAAGTATCCTCGTCTCTGTGAAGAGGGCTACCATACTGTTATATTACTTTTTGAAGGGACAGTGGGAATCACAGGCATTGTAGTTTTTGAATTGTCACAGCATTTGCTGGGAACAGTGTGTGTGTTTACTTTAAAACACATGGTGGCAGCTATTATTTTGTGTAAGTGCGGAGTTAACTAAACCCCAGTGACAATCGCTCTCAGTCTGCTGGCCTTTGATTGTTGTCCCAAAAGCTGGGAAATCTCTGTGCAGGAAGAGGCTGAAAATGGTATTGTCACGTCTTGATGAGGGCACGGTAGGCTCAAACTGAATATCGTCATGGGTTAGTGACAGTACAGTGGAATCGGGCCAGCCGCAGCCGTCACAGCAGACCTTGAATGAAAATGCAAGGTCCACTTATCTGCGTACCCCCTACTCCCAAATAAAAGAGAAAAGGGAAACCTCTAGTAGAAAAAAGTTAATTTACTTTAGCTCTGACTTCCAGATGCTTCCTGAAGGTGCTGATAATGTCAATGTGCATAGAAAGGCTTTGTGCCCAAAGTCCTGCAAAAATATGCTCAAGGACAGTGTGGAAAGAATATTCTTGGGCAATTACATTGGATTTTACTATCTGTACTTAGTTGTGCTGCCCCATTACACCCTTAGAAAGCAAAAGGCCTCATTCAAGCTAAGCCTACATGTCTTGACGGTGGCTAAACGAGAAATAGCCGAATCATGGCTATCCAATGCGCTCAGTATCTCCAACCTCAAAAGACATGTAAATTGGATGTCGCATAAGAAGCGGACAGCACAGACGCAAAATACCATGCAGAAAATCGAGTGAGTATGGTCCCCCTGGATAGAACATTTTATGCCTTCTACCATCAATCATCACCTCCTTACCCTGTGATGGGGGACCTTGATATTAACCTTATAACACTCTACCTCCTATGCCCTTCCCCCTCCAAATTATCATTCGTACTCCCATCACAATGTACATCGGACCCTGGACTACCCACTCTCCGTATCACGCCTACCTACCGAACCCCCTTTACATATCTCCGTCAGGCTATCCAGGCTAAGCTCTAAAACCTTACACAACATTCTAACTACCTGGAATATTTACCAAACTGCTGGAATATATGCCTGTCATGCTTACCTAACCTACCTGAAAGTCTCCTGTTGCTGATAACACCAGATTCCAGGCTCCGATCTGTAAAAGCAATATTAATTTGTACATTGTAGTACTGTGAATTTGTCATACAATGACTTGTAATTTTATTGTCTTTTACCTCAAATAAAACATTTATATGAAAAAAAAGAAAGCAAAAGGCCACATAGATTGCATCTGTGACTTTGTGGAAAGTATTGTCTGTTTTCTGTTAACAATAAACCTCCTGTAAAGGGGTTATATTCAAATCATTTTTCCAGATATAATGCATAAACCCAAAAATTAAAGCTGAACTCCAGGTATAAATATTTATATTTAGTTTCACTGGTCCAGGTTGGCACAATGTAAGTATACGTATATACTGTATGTTATACCTAAAAGGACCACAGGGATCCTGTAAAACACTGTAGGAGCCGGATCTACTACAGTGCTTTACAGCGATCTTCTGGGTCCTGTACTATGATGTGCTCAGCGACTTCCCCTCTGCTGTGAAAACACAGTGGGTTGTTCGCTTGGCAAAGCAGCCATTCATCAAATCCCTAGTATTTTTATCATTAACTAGGTGTTCTCTGGCAATTTTATATCGGCCTGAAGTTCAGTTTTAACATAACAACAGCTTTATATATATATCTTTATGCTAACATTTGAGTATATGCATGCATTGATGCTTGGTTGTATTGATTAAGGTGTACAGTATTCTCACGGTGATGTTTCCAGCCATTGTAAGTCTTAGTTTGACAAGGCAATGTGTGTCAATCATGTGGCTATGTTACACTAGAATGCACAAACATTTTGAAAAACTATGGGGTCTATTCACGAAGCTGCCGAGGGCAGCCGAGTGAATGACCATTTAGGGCCAATTCACACTTTAATGCATGCGTATTAGTACTTTGGGGCATGTTGTGTCAGGTAGCCTGTTCATTTTGATTGAGCTGTCAAAGCACCTTAATGTCCTTAATAATAGGTCTTGCACTGCAATGCACAGATGTATCTGTAAGTTGTGGTGCGCTATAGTGCAGGTGTGGTGTAGCACACTGAATACATGCATTGGGGTGTAAATGACAATGAATGGGACTTCACCGCAACACACATATACATACAGGTCCTGGAATGCAAACATTCTTACTAGCAGCTGATACACCTTATAATGTTTAACTTACATTTTATGTTTAGACAAACTGTTTTAGTTTTGGAAAGAGTAGGGAAGGGTTAAAATCCCTGCCAGGTTATTTTTTGCCATCTGTGTACTATTGGAGAAATGTTCCTTTACTTCCTGCCCCTGGTAAGCAACAGGAAGTTAGGGGAAATCTCCCATTGCTTTCAAAACAGCTGTCATTATTGGAATATTTCCCCTTAGCTTTTGCTCTGGGGACATATTTAAAAATGTTGATTCCCCTCACTTTTTTTTTCAGTAACAATGGTCACCAGTACAAACAGGGATGTACTGACAGACAGCATTACAGACAACTCACAGACAGCATTACATACTTGACACTTCCCCCACTCAATCCAAAACAAAAAAGGTTTTGCCCAGAGATACACTAAAAGGGCTTCATGTAAAAATGTCTGATGTAATTTGCAATAGCAGCAGTGCCCCCTAGATGGCACTGACAAATATAAGAATTTCATATATAGGGGGGGGGGGGCAGAAAAATGCACCTTCACCTGTGTAGGCAAAAATCCTTGCACCGGCCCTGTGCGCAGTCATGTTGGAACAGGAAGGGGCCATCCCATACACTCGTCAGCACCATCTAGGGCACTACTGCCATGCGAATAGCATCCGCCTGGCTATATGCTGGGTGGAGGTTTTATACTTGAAGCCCTAATTGTCCACAGAGGCAAACAAAAAATAAATCCAAGGAAATAGGAAAAGGGAAAAAATAAAGATCCTGAGATATTGTTTCGTATCAATATGCTTATGTAAATTAATCCAGTGAGCAAAGAGATCCAGTCAGTAGATTTATTCCTTATCTATAAAGACATTTCTTTACGTAAAGAACAGGGTAATCATAAGGGCTTGATCAAGAACATTAGGGTTGCTGTGATGTGTGACATAATGAGGACACATTGAAGGTTGCCGCTGAGTATTTTCATTAAGACGTTCTCACTGCAGGTAACTTACACCGAAAGTCTAAAACAGCTTATCGTTCTACCAGTCGGCAGTAATATAAAGTCTACGGTGATTGAAGCTTCCATACACATCGGTTGAAATCCTCCTCGATGAACCCGCTGGCTTGCACATTTTGAGTTTGTAAAGCCCGGTCTCGGGTCAAGGACAGACTCCCATTATAATAATATAAAAAACATGATAATAATGTATTTCCCACATATTACAAATCACAGCAGAAACAGAGGGGCCCCTTCACACAGATGTCACAGAAACATTCTGCTGCAGACTAGGATTCCGGGGATTCGCATGCAAAAGAACAAAGTGAGAATAGTCGATAGAAATACCTTATGTACAAAAACTCTTGTCCACAATATTAGCACCGACAAAACAAAGGTAAACCAATCCCTTCATTGTAAGGGAGGTCCACAGAGATGTGCCGTCACACTTTTCACACGTGTCTTTTTTTTTTGTTTGCTTGTTTTTTTTCAAACCCATTTCGCTGTATGATGAAATACAGCACCAAGATTTAAAAAAAAGTCTTTACAGTAAAAAAACTTGTATATATAAAACCACAGGAATGATTCAGCCCTCAATTGTCTCCACTGTCAATAAAAACAGACAGGAGCCCATGCAAAAAAATTTGAAGGAGGAACCGTTCATGTTGCCCGTCGCAACCAATCAAATTGCACTAGGAACACAAATACAAGAATCTAACTGGCTACATTAGGAAAAGTTCTTCCTTTAGCTGGCTTTATGCAAGAGGCCCACAGATAGACGGCTCATTTATGGAAACTCAAGCAAAGGAACTGACGTCAAAGTGGAGATTTCACCGGTAACAGCCAAACAGCTTTGTGTTTCTTTTTAAGATCTGGCCGCTCTGCATTACAGCTCCACGTCTGATCCAGTTGTCTTTGCTCACGTTGTTATAAATTAGCCCCAAAGTCTTCTTTTGTCATTTGCACTAGAAAGCTTTAAGAGGAAGTATCTTATATTATGTACATTTTTTTTGCATCACTCGATAGCTGAGGGATGTGTTTTAAGGAAAATATTAGAAAAGGCACTGCATTTGTTTTGAATTTTTAATATCTGATCTCTTTCTATCAATTTTTTGGGGTACACAGACAGGACAAATAGATTTACCCCACTACTCATAATAAACATAGCTCTGGGTTTTTAAAGATGTACTATACAAAATACGAAAGAATAAGTGTGTGTGTTGGGGTAGGGGTGCCCATGGTAACTGATCAGTGATTACCTTTCTAGTTTGGTAACACTTCCACTTTTCATGTCTTCTGTTTATATAGAAAAGTCCCCGATAACTGTAAACCTATTTATAACACATACCAAAAATGTGTCAGTGTGTGGCCCCTTCCCCGCCTGTTCGACAAAAATTACCAGTTTGAAAAATTGAATCCCAAGATTGACTGTGGCCAATCAATTGCAGTCACTGGTTGCGTATTATAATAATAAAATACAATAGTCTGGCAGGGGAGATTGGCATGGATCGGGCAGCTCCCGGGAAGGACAGGTGCTGCGTGTGATTAGTACACAGACCCTGTCCTTCCCTATGGGAGTACGCGGCCATACATCACCCCAAGCTCACCCGCCCTGCGGGTGTCCGTACTCGTACTCTGACAGGATGGATCCTGTCTGCATCCGAGCCAGGACACCCGCACCCATACGGACCTGCACGTGGGGTGAGCGTAGGGCGGCACATGGTCGCATATTCCCATAGAGAAGGACAGGGGCTGCATACTAATCACACCCAGCACCTGTCCTTCCCAGAAGCTGCCTGACACGGCTGTGCATACAGCACGGCCTTTTCTGGTGTGAATGAGGCCTTAAGAGCTGATGTATAAAACTTCCGCCCAGCATATAGCAGGTCTAATGTCGTTCATACAGCATTACTGCCACTAGATGGAGCCGAGCAGCAACTTTTCCCTTGCTCCTCAGCTCCATCCATGCCTTTTGAACAGCATTTGCTCAGCTATGTGAAGAGCGGAGGTTTTATACATCAGCCCCATAGTGTATGGCCAGCCCTAGGCTGTATGGATCAAGAAGAAAACCTTTCTCCGGTTAGAGGTCACAAACATTCTTGCATTCCATTGTCAGCTTCTATTCTCAGATTTAAACAGGAATGAAATATAGGGATTAAAATATAGGCATGTGATCAGAATTTTATAGCATCACAAAGCATTTTAGGACATGAGTACTGAGATCATGAAGATTGGCTTTGGACTACTGATACAGGTCTGGTGTAACAGCAAAGGTGTCAGGATCTAGCACGGGCATCAAATGGGAAGACAAAGAATGAAAGTGAAAAAAGAACATGACCATTCTCAAAAGGACATTGTTGGACTATACCAGACCCATTGCGTCTAAATGACTAATATGTGCAGTATATGCAAAAAGGAAATTGCAATATAACCCTAAACAGAGATATACATTTTTATCCGGTGGTAACCACGAGAAACGTTCTTAAAATGTTGTAAATTCTGTGTTTTTTCAAGGTTGGTATTCTCATAGAGGAGAACAAGGCCACGATTTGCAGAAGCCTCTTGTAAGTCGCATGTGATCTTTTCTTTAATTAATCTTGAGACATTTATTCAAAGTGCTGAAGAATGGCTGAATACAAATGGGTCCCTGCTATTTCCTTCCCACTGTGCTGAAAATTGATTCATGTAAACAGCCACTGTTTAAACACTAATGCCATAATGTGACATAATGAAGTGAGGAGAGGCAGGGGACCTCCTATATTAGATCAGGTATATATATATTTGTTTAAGGAGCTTATAAAAGCTGAGGATAACCAAATTATAATGGCCCTAGGGGAAACAGTCCACACACTGTCTCTAATCATCCTTCTCTTATAAAAGGCATGCCTTCTCAGCCTCTGTAGACTAATTTTGAGAATAGGTTATCTATACAATGACAGACACCTCATGTTTTGTACAGATAAAGGAATATTTACACATATTTGTGAATGGCAATAATATATTTACATAAATCTGTATATTAGGTTTACTGGTCCCTTTATATTTAGGCAGTTTTGACATCTCGCACATGATGGATAAGACCATTGTGCTACAGTATGCCTCAAGCTTAAATTAAATCACAAGTGATACATGTCATGTATCACATGACATGGATACGTCTCAATTATTGGTTGAACCATCTGAAGGTCTGCCTGTTTTGCAAGCAATAATTTATTTAACATGTTGATATTTGCTCTTAAAAGGAAAGTGCAACTAAAATTTCTATTTCTTGTGGACGCCTTATTCTTTTTATATCTACTGGGGACTCTAGCTGAATTACCTATGCAATGGAATTCCCTTTACACCTCCCCAAGCCATAGGGAAAAAAATGAAGTGTATTGTTCAATAGGTTATCCTAGGTGTAAATATTTCACCACCAAAATTCCTGAGGGATATGAGAATTCGAGGGGTGATTAAACCTTCCAGCATCTACCCAAAACTGAAGTATCTTTTTTGGAAGGACCCATCCTATATTTATGAGTCCCGAGGTCAATGTAAGAGCCGATTTTGTAACAGTGAATTAGTGAGTGCCTTGTAGTTGGAGTAAACCCCCATTTGAGATGTCTGTGTACACCATCAGCTTATAAGCAGCTTATGAGAAAAGGGCTTTTTTGTAATTTACAATGAAAGAAAGCCTTTTTTAAACATAACGCTAACCAAAATCTATTGACAATACTTCCCCTTTAGACTGGTGCCAGAGGCAAAGAAGATGAGAAAAGATTATAGTCACCACCATGATGATTCTCTTCCAATACATCACTCACACACTTACAAAAACAAAATCAGCAATACACATAGCTCAACTTCTACAAAAGCAAAAGAAGTAAAACAAGTATTAAAAATGAGGTAGCAATTGTGTGTTCAAAGTTTGGAAGTGCATCACATTGGACTTCAAAGTAAATCATTGTAATGAAGGGAATGTTACCTCAACACAACATTATTGTTAATGAGCCACATAAGGAGGAAAGCGATAACCCTACTTTCTTCTGTGCCACCCTGGTTTAGACAAAACAGGCAGAAGCATTGTTCCTGGCATTCATTTTAGAGAGCCACTCTGCCTTACTAATAAGATTTTGGTGGCGGAATGCTTGTTCCTTATGGTTCCTCCAGCCAAATTTTTTTCTTAGTTTTTGGGTAGAGTGTAAAAGAGATAGAATCCTATTTAGGTTTTTATTTCTGTCCTTGTCTCTTTCGGGAGGATGTGCACTTACGTTTAATATATGGATGTCACCTGAAAATAAGTAGAACCTCTAGTAGGTAGGGATAAAATTCCTCAATGGGAGACAGCAATAAAAACCGGATAAACATTTAAAACCTTCCCTACTCAGTCCAAAATCAAAATAGAAAAAAAATTGCTTGGGTTTCTCTTTATTGGCCACACTGAAAGTAGTCTACATGTTCTCACCTCATTCTGCCAGCTGTGACCATTACAAGAGTGTTTTTCGCAAGCTACTGGACTGTTCTAAAACAGTCAGTGAAGGCAGATTATTCTGCTTGACATCACAATGGTTAAAGCAAGGAGAAAGCTAGGAACCTCAGTAGGGAGATCCCTAGGGAACCACGGAACGATTCAATCCATTAGCACTACCTATAACTAAAATAACCATTTTGAAATGGCTCGTAGGTTTAGGAGAAGGCAGCATGGGTAACCATCCAGTTTAGACAGGAACATAATATAATACTGGAAATAATAATTGGTATTGTGTATATGTATTACACATAATCAGAGTTTCCTTGGGCAATATAACTTGCACAAGCAGTAAAGTATGGTAGATATGTACAACATGGATTGAATGGGGTTTGGCCTAAAATATTTTCGGTAAGAACTTTGGGGAACAAAACTTTTATAAACTTTGGGGAACAAAATTCCTTAAACTGGATCAGGAGGAAATCCCTTAACTGGAGGCAGGTGTTGCTACCACATATTCCTCCTCAGGTGGCTCACTTACACAGACTCAGCTATTCATGCAATATTTTTCCCTTAAAATACCCAAAATAAAAAAAACCTAAATAATAAACATCCACTTCACATATCCATGGTGGACATGAATGAAGGAATCAAGAATAATAGACAGATCACACTTGAAAACATTCATCCCGGTTGAGGTAGGTGTGGTGAATGACCTCTGCGTACGGACTCTTGTTACAGTCTATATCCGTCTCATAACGAGTCAAAATAGAGAACAAAAAATGAAAACTACAAAAAAAAAATGAAATATTAAAAGTCCAACCAGGCTACAAGAGCAGCAGGCATCCCTGGGATATTCCCAGGAGTCTCAACAATCATCTGACACAACATTACAAAAGAGCAGATCAGAATTATCAGTGGATAGTGACATGAAATAAGTCAAGTTCTCTTTAAAACCTGTATGTCCTGCAGCCAGAGGGCTTCAAGCAGGCGATAACATGTAGTGATAGTGAAAAAGAGATGGCTGCCCACAGTCTCTGGAGAGTAACAGTCAATAAGTGCTGCGTTCTCGCATATAATAATAAAAAAGTACAAAATTCTATCAAAAGGATATAAAGGGATCACAGGGTTTGGAAAATGGAGACCTGAGATTGTGTAAAAAAAAAAGCTCCATCAGACTTGGCTGACAGGAGCAGCAAGGATTCAGGACCAGCTTTAGAGAAAGATCAGAGGCTCAATTCTTGGTTGTGGCTGTAAGGTGCCCTGGAGGGTCTTCTTCAGTAAAGCTGATTTCATCTGGAGTGATGGTAGAAACCAATGTTTCATCCAAAGGACAAGATGGAGCAGACTGTTGCTGAAA
Organism: Nanorana parkeri; assembly: GCF_000935625.1. Lineage (NCBI taxonomy): Eukaryota > Metazoa > Chordata > Amphibia > Anura > Dicroglossidae > Nanorana > Nanorana parkeri. Next base: position 43,144 of record NW_017307988.1, read on the forward strand.
AAGAAAAAATAAGATTTGCACTTACTTTATGTAACAACAAAGACATATGCTTAAAATGTCTGACTGGCTGAAGCGATCATGAGCTTACAGCAGGAGGGTGAATGCAGGTGACGTAAGGCATATTGAGCTGGCAAGCTGGAAACGTTTTTGCTTCGCTGTATGCCTTGCGTCGGTGGCAGGGAAGGGGTTAAAGGCAGAAGAGACTTAAACAGTCTCTTTTGCCATACAATGCCTAGCAATTATCAATTTTATTTTCAAAAGCTTTACTTCCTCTTTATGGCCCTATTTACACTATGCATTTTGGGATTCCATTACATGCGGTTTGGAATAGATCACTGTCCCTGGATGCATCTACTGTGCATTCAAAAGCAGTGATCTTTTCCAAACTGCATGTAATCATAGCACATACAATTAAATGTGGAGTGCCGCTTACAGATGAGGCCACTGTCATCCGGTCATTAACTTGAACGGGTGACAACGGCTACTTCTAAATTGAATATTTGGGATTCCTGCCACAGGAATCCCAAATCGCACATTCGCACAGTGTGAATGTAGCTTAACACACATTCAAAAGTGGATTTCAATCAAACTAATCTCTTTGTGTGCATGTAAAAAAACATTTAAAAGATTCACCTGTTGTGGGGAATGTATGCATGGTAGATACTAGAGGTGCATCAAAATTAATTTTTGAAACCGAAACTGAAAATAAAAAAATGTCAGGCCGAAACAAAACCGAAAGTTCTTTTTTTCCTAACCTTTTTTTATTTTTTATATTTTATTTTCTTAATAAATATTTGTATTTTCAAAACGTTACTATCGGGGGCTCTGGGGAAATATCAGGGGTCTAACTAAACAGACCCCTGATATTTCCCTTTTAAAATAGAAAAAGGGATTGAGAAAACAGAGTCTTCAGTCTCTTTTTCTGCAGCCCCTGTTATAATGAACAGGAATCCTGTTAATTTATAACTCGTGGAGATAGTGTATTTACTATATCCACAATCATGAATGAACAGGAAGTGATGTAGAGCACTTCCCATGCATTCATAATTGGGGACACAGTAAACATATTCTGTCCTTAATTTTTTACCCGCTCTATATCCTGACTCGCTATCACAGGATGCAGAACATGCACCGCCGGCTCAACCTCCTGTTACAGCTGACGGCTGTCTCTGCCCCCATACTGCTCTCCATCCTGATTTGTCACAGAGACCGAGTGGGGTGGTGCATCAGGATAGCCCGGCCTCCTGTGACACGCTGAACACTCACATCGCTCTCCTCCGCCGCACCGCTCGGCCTCCTCTGACAGTTTCTCTCCTCCCCGCTGGATGCTGCGCTGTGTCACAGGGGACTCAGAGCAGTGCACACCGGGGAGGAGAGAAAGCAGGCATGCACCACAATTAAGATGGTACTTTCAGCATTTTGCCAAAAGTACAATTTTCAGTCGATATGTTTCGGCGGCCGAAATTTCCGTGCATCCCTACAATTTATGTGTTGTGAACTTAGGTTCTCAATATATTATTATAATTTTACCAGCGACAATCTATAAGGTTGAAAACATCTAAACGATCTCTAACCCATGTTTGGTTCAAGTTGCACAGATATGTGAGAATAGTTTTTGTTCGAGCTTGTGGTGCACTGTGAGCTGTTACCGAGTATGGCAGGCCACCTTATAGTAAAGCGCAATTTAACTTTTAGTTTAAATTAGCAAAAGTAAATACAGTCCAGGTGCATTAAAGCAAAAAGGTATGCAAAGTTATACAGTTCAGCTTCTTTAGAAAGCCACAGCCTGAGTAGAAAAGCATGTTCCTTGCCAGCATAGTGCAGAAAAGTACCCTACTTCTCTGTGACGAAGCAGTGGTCACTCTACAGAAGCCCGACACATCTCCTTTTGAGTCAGACCTTTAGTTATGCAATCGGCAAAGCTCATGCTCCCTGCTGATTTTAGAGCTTTAGCTCTGACTCAGCAAGGGGCGCACTGGACCTCTGCAAAGAGACCACTGCTTCCACACAGACAGACAGGGGGCTTCTCTACTACATAGCAGCATCAGACAGACATTTTTTACTCATGCTGTGGCTGTGCAGTTCAAGCGAGGGGCGGTTTGGATCACGCGGACCCGCATGAATGGTCCCCATAGCAATATATGGGATTGTTTATGTCAGTGGATCCATGCAGCTGAACTGCCCTGGGGTCTTAAACTGGAAGTTCAGTTGGGCTTTAATATCATTAACACAATATCTGGATAGTGTTCCAGAATATGTTTTATATATATGTGACCGCGCTTCCCTCTGCACACCTAACAAAATGCTTTTCACTCACCTCATAGTTCTAGCCGACCTGTGACAATGAGACTGTCACAGGTCGGCTCAGTAGATCGGGAGGTGAGCGAACCCATGCCGGTGTTCGCTCACTTCTCGATCCTGTCACGACTCTCTGCCGTGACAGGAGAGGGGATGGATTCCCCCCTCCCCGCTCCGATCTGCCAGCGCTGACTGGCGGAACGGACCTCTAGATAGGCAGAGCCAGCTGTCACTCACGCAGCTGAGCGGATCTTGACATTGATGTCGGGATCCGCTCCGGCTGCGGCATCTCAGTATACCGCGAGCTGTAGCTCGCTGTATACTGAGCTTAGGGTGGCGGGAGAACACTAGTTTGTGTCCTCCCGTTACCCTAAGGAGAACTATGGGGAAAACCCCTGACCCCATAGTTCTCCTTTAATTTGGACCTGGTGGTGCTGAGGGGATTGGATTCTGAATTTTCAGTTGTTGGTTGGTATGAAATGCTCAACAAACAGCAAAAACAAATACTCAAACAAAAAGCGGCCACAGAGATGCACATGAAATACAACAAAATAAACAATTAAACGCTATAAATAACTGGGAAGAATGTAACATGAAGCATAGGAGGATAAGGAAACTACAGGACAGGAGAAGCAAAATGTTTACCAGTTTGCTGACATTTTCCAACAACATAGCTGCCAATAGATTACAGTATGTCTATTAATAGCAATATCTTATCTTCAGCTGCATAAAAATGTGTCTTACCCCATTTCGATGAGAAGGTGAATGGTGAAATAAATGCTCCATCTCACTGAGTTCACCAACTTTGCCCTTGGTTTCTGGAATTTCACCATCATTCAAGCTATCACCATTGTGACCTGCTCGATCTGAAAGTCTGACATTGATACCCCCAGGTCCTTGAGGAGCTGAGATGGGGTCCTGTGCAGCTTTACACTTCATGAGCCTTTGAAGAACAAGAAAAACATTTAGTAGACCATATCATATCCTTGTTTTGTCCTGTCTTAGTTTCACAGTGTGCAAGGATCATCCAGAACAACACCAACAAATAAAGCATATTTTAATTAAAGTATTAAATATTTTGTACCGTATTAGCCAGGATTTAATACACAGGTTAAAAAAAGGCAAAAACAATAAAAAAGTCCTGCAAAAAATAAATTGGTAGTTATTTTTTACAAGTAAGCTACGTTAATATTTATTAAACAAACAGCGTTATTGATTTTTATAAATATTTTTTATTAAACTAAGGTTTTCATCTACAAATAGATGATGATCTGATCCACAATGCCATGTAGATACTCAAGGTAGAGTCTCTACAAACAGCAGCCTAACAAACATCCCTGTAATCAACAATGAAACCTCTCATTTAAATAACCAAGAACATATAAGCAAAGGGAGATTAAAACATCAGTTTTCTCTCAGGCCTTCCCCCAGGCCAGATTTATCAATTATAATAAATATGTTTTTTTAATTTTTATATATTTCTACCACTAAATTGCAGTAAGCAGTATAAGCAAAGTATTTATATAGAACTAGCAACAGAAAATGCAAATTTACAACACATGTATATACATTTTTTTAAATTGTTATCAGAAAGAAATGCTTAATTACATAGTTACATAGTATTTGAGGTTGAAAAAAGACACAGGTCCATTAAGTCTAACCTGTAGAGTGTATACATGTGAATCTACATGTGTATGAGTGTGGATGAGTCCATGTGCCATCTTCTTCCTAAGTGTACCTGTACCCCTGTATGTTGCGGTCTCTGAGGAAATCGTCCAAATGCTTTTTGAACGATTCAACACTCTTAGCTGAGATCACTCCTTGCGGCAACGAGTTCCATACCCTGACCGCTCTTACTGTGAAGAAGCCCGTACGCCCCTTGTGCTTTGAAAACTATAGTTAATCACCCTCAATCCAATATTATCTCAAGCAATATTATCTCAAACTTTAGTTGCTTAGAGAGAGTAGTGACTGTCAGTCACCGCTCCCCGCAGGGATTCCCCCTCCACTCTTCGATCCTCCAGCGCTGACTGGAGGAACGGACAGGGAGGGGGCGGGCACAGCTGGTTCTGTTTCTAGATAGGCAAAGCCCACTGTCAATCAGCCAGCTGGGTGGATCTCGACAGTAATGTCGGGATCTGTCCCGGCTACGGCACTCTCAGTATATGGCGGGCAATAGCTCGCTATATGCTGAGCTTTGGGTCACAGGAGGACCCTAAAAAGAACTATGGGATAAAAAGGATACCCCATAGTTCTCTTTTAATGCTGAAGAAATGCTTATAAAATGTACAGTAACAAACTGCTTCTCAAGAAAGATCTATTTTAGGGAACCTAAACAGAAACTTTACACAAGCGTGAAGCACCAGTGCTTGACATTAAATGATAATCACTTTGATTCTCCAGTGGGAATTCACTTTGCAAACCAGGCCACAGCAAAATGTTAAAGTACTCATATTCAAATTTACAAATGAATGAGAGAGGAAGCTTATAAACATTTTCAGTATACTAAAACCTTGGGGACTGGAGTTATGACACCATAGATTAGGTAAACTCATATATCTGGTTCCTCTAGATTTGTAACTTAATATAATGGCATTTCAGCTGTGTTAATCTCATTTACATTGTATTTATATAAATGTAAATGTTTTGTGTTCTTCCACCTCAGCTTTAATGTGGAAGATTTCATATTCATATTTTTAAGGTGTCACTTTGACAATACTTATGGCCTTTTCTGCCTGCATACTATTCTTTTTTGGGGGGATAGCAACTCTTTAATTGTGTTACATTTGTATAATTTCTTAACCTTAAATTTAAAGCGGAGCTTTACCCATATCTTCAAAATAACAACAAGCACACATTTAGAAATGTTTAGTAATGACAATCTACAAACACATACTTCTAGATAATTGCCGGCTTTGTATTCTTTGTATACCTTATTTCTCTTTTCTTCCCCATTCTTCTGACAGTGGCCATATTTAGTAAGGGCAGATTACTAGCTCTCCTATTACTTCCTGGATTTCTGGCACATGTGACTAGGACATGTGACCATGCACATCATCTCAGAGGAGGAAAAAGCATTTCCCTGAGATCTCATGAGATTACTGATGAGATTTCCCAGCAATGCTCTGCTGATGACAAGGTAATCCCAGTGTGCATTGCATTGGCAAACTCAAGTCATTTGCACTTGTAAGTATATAAAAATCCCAGCATTTTACACCTGACATGCCCTTGTTATTAATCATCATACATAGAGGGATGCATTGGTAGAATTATATTTTTGAGTGTAAAGGTCCGCTTTCACAATAACAAAGAACACTGAATGATATCTCATATAAGAATGCTATATAATACAATATACTTAAACTGAGCATAGAGCAATGCTAAAAGTGGATTTAGGCCCACACTTTTTCTGCAGGATATTTTTTATGGGATACACATGCAGTATTCATGGGTGTCACTTGGTATTTCATTTCAAAGCTCTTAAAATGACTATTGTGGATTCAAATACATATTTGAGAGAGCCCCTTTACTACTGTACAGCCCTACATTTTCCTTACCTTCATTAACTTTCTCTGCTGTCCCATTATGATGAGAACATATGGTGGAACATATGTGCTTTTTCATTTTCCCAAAGAAGCTGGACTGACCCTCCAGAGACACATGGCACATGCTCCACTATATAAAGCCAATACTATCTCATTTATAAAGTTGTATATTGCATGCAACTGCTCCTGGTTCTTTTCTATTGCAAAAATCTACAGTTTAGTGTTATAACTGATCCTGCCAACCACCAGATTTCAAGAGTACATGTTCCATCAACTAACACAATGCAAATGGCCTATTTGCTAATAAAAAGTAATAATAAAATATTTTCCATAAGGGAGCATTTTGTTGGCTGTTTATGACTATCATCTGGTGGAAAAGCACCTTAAAAGTGCCCCTGTCCTAGCTAAAATGACCATGGCAACATCCCCAAATTTGTGTTTAGGATACCACAGAAGCCCTGTAATCTGGAATGCCAATTACAAGGCCTAGGATCTAGGGCCAAGAACTAACTTGAGTTTTGAGAAACAGGGCCAACAGTGAGCCAATGCCAACAGCTCTGGACCGAGATAGCGCTCCTGAGCTAGCTTTTACAAGAACAGAGTCTGGAAAACGCCCAGCAGGCAACATAGTCTGAAGGTCACTTCTAGGCTATCGCCGCACAGCCAGTCCAGCGAGGTCCAGCCAATGTACTCCAAAAGCCAGGATAAAGACAACCATGCCAGAAAGCTGCAATAAAGAGATGAAGCTCCAGCAACGATGTAGAGAAAAGTCTTGATTGGAAAAAAAAATCTAAGAAAAAAAAGCTACTAACAAAAAATTGCCTTAACACAGCAGAGCTGTAAAAAGAGACCATCCATTCCCCCAGGCCCATTCTCACATCAGCAAAAACTAGGCATGCTGGTAGTGGGCTAGGTTATCAGTAGCTGGCCTACAGTTTGCCAGTGTCCAATCCTGTCGGTGGCAGTATAACCCAACGGTTTTAGATTTCATCAACGGACGAGAAGAAACTGAATTTGTAGTTTTTTGGTTTTGTCCATAGTACCATCTTTCACTGTTCATCACTATAATGATAAAAATTGTGTTTCTTCTCTTACCTCCCGCGGTATCCAAACATGAGAAACAAGATGCAAAAAATTATACAGGTGACACCAATATGGATTCCAATGATGATACCAGTGGCTGATGATTTTGCCTTCTGCTCATCAATCACGCAGTTACAGGATGGATTCAGAACTATGTAGAGAAACACAAGGCAGTGTGTCAGGACAATATTCAATGACACTAACACAGTATGGTGCACTATAGTATGGTGCACTATAGAATTCATTGGCAGTATCAACTAATTTCCCTGATGTGTTTACTTACAACATGAACAATAAGCCTTTTACAGGGCAAACGACATTCTGCGTGTAAGCACAAGTAACATTTAGAAGAGTGACAGGTGTTTATTCAGATCAGGGTCCGGTCAATGTAGAGGTACAAGTAGAGCCCCCTGAAGCATTGCAGCTCCTTGTATAATCTGCAGGGCTCTGTGTATCAAGCATTGTCAGACATCATTTATAAACACACTGTAACAAATGTGTTACAATGTATTTTGGTCACAGGACATGATTACCTACTAGCCTGAGTCTGCTGAGCCAAGCTCCCTGACACCTTTCTGGTGGATACTGGTGGTTGATGTGCTATGTATTACAGCAAAGAATATTAGTTTACACAGCCCATTGCAATACACTGTTGCAGCAAAGTAAACCAGGGGAGAGAGCAGGGAGAGACAGACAGGAGAGAGAGGAAAGACAGCCAGGAAAGAGAGAGAGGAGAGACAGCCAGAGGGGAAAGCAAGGAGAGACAGCCAGGAGAGCAAACAGAGACAGCCAAGAGAGAAAATGAGGAATGACAGCAAGGAGAGAGAGAGGAGAGACAGCCAGGAGGATGAGCAAGGAGAGACAGCCAGGAGAGAAAACGAGGAATGACAGCAAGGAGAGAGAGGAGAGACAGCCAGGAGGATGAGCAAGGAGAGACAACCAGGAGAGAGAGCAAGGAGAGACAGCCCGGAGAGCGAAGAGATACAGCCAGGAGAGAGAGAGCGAAGGAGTTTTTTTTTTCCGTTGGTAGATCTCATGTAGCTTGTCATTTGGAAAGTAGATCTTAACACAAAAATTGTGGGCGACCCTGTGTTAGATGATGTCTGTTATTTTAAGAGGCTTTTATGACTCGGGTGGCTACAATGTTAGTTTTCACTCACAGCACAAGAAGCGAGTGGGTAAGAAAGGGAAGCCAAGGCTGAGTCTTAAGTAGACATTCCTTTAAATGAATGATACATTTTGAAAGAAAGAAATTCCAGGAGCAATGTCTGTATCTCCTGTGTTCGATCCAGACATCCAACTCTAACTACGGGCTCTTGAGACTTAAAGATCTACAACAAGTTCTGTCTGAGATCACACCTTATGAAGCTGAGAAGAGCAGTCAAGGTTTTGGATAAGTAGACACAGACAATTGGCCTTCCAGGATGTTTACTATTGGCTTAGAAATCTTATCTATGCTGCTAGTTCTCCAGGAGAGAGATGAGGAAAGGTAAAAGGTATTGTAAACATTTACCTGCTCGAGCAGATGCCTCTTTCAAGGATACAAAACGAACTGTGGAGTTTCCATCTCCATGGTGATTATACGCCAGTAACTTCACCTCATACACCACTAGGGGGTCTAGACACAAAACATGACACAAGAGTTCAATTCTGGGCAAGAGGACCAGAAATATCATCATAATCATCATCATCATCAGAGGGAAGTCAGAATTGATAATCTGCATACTTCTTCTGTGTCAGTGACTGAAAAACTATTGAAGGCATTGGATTAACATGACATCCAGGCAACTATTATTTTCAGAAATCAAGTCAGTTGGGATTGTCATGAATCATCTCATTTATATGTGTTTTGGATTTGCAAACATGGTATATTTAACAAATTATTATTTACAAATTATTATTTACAAATAATGACAAACGTGCAAGGTCCTAAAACAAGCAAAGTCCTACATTTTAATAATTAGGAAACAAGGTGTCGGGAGAAAGTAAAAATTGGTCACATGGCTTTGACAGATCAGGGCATAGAACACTCCTAAGGACAACACAGCATCAACACCACGTTCTGCATGTTATGAATAAGTGTAAAACGTAGGCACAGTTTGGATTGTTCTGAAGACAGCAGTATCTGCTCTTCAATACAAATCAGCACCTAAGAGTAACTATATCAATTATTTTAAGTTTCCCCTTGCAGTAGGGCTGCTCCTGTACTGCAAGGGGTAACTTTGTTTATGCCCAGTGGACAGGAAAAAGCAGTTTTACTTACCTGATCCCCACTCCCCCAGAAGTCAGTGCTCTTCTCTTCTTCCCCTCCGCTCCGGCTGTGGGCTGTCCCTTGACGTACTCATGTGCAATGCAAGTCTATGGAGCCTGAATTGTACCGGATAATGTTAGCAGTCCTTAGACCACTGTAGCGGAGGGGAGAAGAAGCTGCAGGGACCGGTTTAGCATCCCAAAGGGAGCAGGGATCAGGTAAGTAAAACAGCATTTTCATGTCCCCAAGGCATAAACCAGCATTTAACCCTTGCAGTGTGGGGGACGCCCCTATGCAATGGATAACTTTTTATTGCCCTGGAGTTGAGCTTTAAATTCTATTGTGTTTCATAGTTTAGGTAGCATTTGATAAAAACAGCAAAGTGTTATATCAGACTCAGTAAAGACTTTGATTATGCCAGGTATTTTTTCCAAACATACGTTATGTACCTCTTAAGGGTAACAGGTTTTACTATGAAATAACAAGTCCATAGCACCTTGAGTAATAATAGGTTTACATGGCATTTAACCATACCACGTGTATTCACTAATCCAATTCAAGATTTATTGATGACACGCAGAATCATACTTTGTCCTGACACTCATCTTGTGTCTTTCTGCTCAGGTCTGTTAGAGTTTACTAAATTAATATTACTTTTATCTTCCGCATTATGTGTTGTATTTCCTCTACATACACACATTCTACTTGTATTGAGAGAACTGTGCAATGATAAATGACAGCTTTAAATGCCACTGTATGACACAGCAAGATAAAATCATGCAGTCATTTTGCCAACCTGGCATTTAATCTAATGTTACTGCTGTAAATGTCAATGTCATTTTAGCAAAATTAGGAGAATGAACAGCAGCGGTGAAGGTTGTAAACAGATAACACTAGGTTTATGTCTACGTTTCATAAATAAAGGTGCCTCCATGCCAAAAATTGGACATTCAGCACACAAGCAAACCACCGGATCACAGAAGGACAATAAAATCAGTCATATAATGACCCTATACACTGAGAGAGGCAATATGATAAATCATGTGATATTCCCATGAACATTATACACCCATAGTTGGCATTATTACCGGCAGATTAATCAAAGCCGATAGTCTGCCTGATTAGACTTATAGGACACAGAGGTGTTGTACAAGACTCCTGTCTGCACTCTCTGTACAAACCATAATATATATGAGAGCACTGGGACCAGAGAGAACATCATTGAGCATGACTGAGCATGTAGGACACACTATGTAGTGCTTACCCAGTCTGCAGATGTTGTACGCTGTAACGTTGCTGGGCAGAAGCATAGGCCCTGTGTAGTTTGGCATGAGCACCTTGCGGTAATACAGTTTGAAGCCCTCATTCTGACCCAGTTTGATTGATGGCTCCCAGGCTGCCTGGATAGCTGTGCTATTCAGAACCTTGATGTAGAGTGATGGCACAGCGGGCACTGCAAGGAAAACAGACAGAACTGTAAACAATGTGGCATTATGTAGACATTGTGCTAAAATGATTGAATCTATAATAGATGTCTAGATAGATGCTTGCCAGATTTTGCCATCCGATGGGTCTATTTTCCAAGAACCCATGGGATAGGGCACACAAAAAGAATTAGTCTGGAGATGGTTGCAGGAATTTAAATAGTATTTCCAGTATTTCTATAGCACCAAAATACTGCACAGAAACTGCATATTTATTTATTGTTGGTATTTACAATTTACATAATGTACATTTACATCAGTCCTTCCTCAAGGAGCTTACAATCTAAGGTCCCTATCTCACATGCATATATGTGTGCATGGCCAAGTACACACCTATGTCCGCAGAAATGCATGTAGACATCCACATTGAAGAGCTACCCTGGTTAATACAATGGTGCCCGGGATTACATGGTTAATTAATTGGGCGTAAACTGCCTATTTAAACCTGAGCGGTTGTCAGCTTCTCCTTCTTGTGACCTGACCCTTGCACTTTTCCTGTGCTTTGAACTGGCTTGTTTTGACCCTGTGATATCTTGATCCCCTGGCTTCTGGCTCCGGCTTAGTTTCCTGACTAAACTTTGTGGTTGCTGTTTTGTACCGTCTATCCCCGGCTGTGCTTGACCTTGGTTTGCTTCATGACATGGCTCCAGGCTTACTCCCTGAGTTGCCCAGCTGTGTTTGACTTTCAGCTTGCCTCTGATCCTGCTGCATCTGAGCCAGCTACAGGCACTCATGCATCTCCAAGCTCCTGCTTACCCTGTCTCCAGGGATTGCAGGGATGCATCACTCGGCCTCCATCAGGTACGTGACACAGGGCCAATTTAGACAAGAGCCAATTAACCTACCAGCATGTCTTTGCAGCGTGTGAGGAAACTAGAGGAAACCCACATAAGCACAGGTAGAACATGCAAATGCCATGTAGATAGTGTTCTGACCAGGATGTTCCTACCACACACATAGTGACTAACTAAGCATGTGTTATATTCACGGGGTTATCACAGTTAAATGATGTATATGTCCAGATTGTTTCAAGTCTACGATCCAGGCAGCTCTAAATATATTAATGAAAGTGTGAGGAGCTCATAGAGGTTGCTCATTGCACATAGAAGCTATTATACAGAAACAATCCTTAATGCACACGATACAGCTGATTGGTGCTGAAAGGTTACATGTAGCTCAATGTCTTACGTCTACATACGGTATACTAATGTAAAGAAGACATCATTGATCCATCCTACACTTAGTCTCCAGCACCAGGGCACACATGGAGGCAGGCTGGGAGCTGTCCACGATCTAACACATTAACTCAAAGGAAGAAGCCGCACACTACAGCAGGAACATGCGGTCAGGGGAGGCAGGTGAGGCAGAGCTTCACCTAGTATTATGGAGGTAAAAGCTGTCAGCTTCAAATCTGAAGCTGACAACTTTTTCTCCATTAAGTTTGGCTTTTAGCAGGCTACACAGCAGGGAAATCCATAAGGCTAAGAACTGTCAGTACACCCCACCTAGAAGCCGTCTGGTGTAACGCATTTCTCTACAACTAAGCTCTAAATGGGGGAAATGCGTTAGAGTAGGCAGCTTCTAAGTAGGGAGTCTAGTGTACTGGCAGTTCTTAGTCTTATGGATTAAAAAACTGTTGTTGCTGGTGGACTGTAGTGTGCAGCTTCTTCCTTTGAGTCTTACTCCTACGTGTCATGTCATTAAGAAAGAGGAGAGTGAAATTTGTTGATGACATTTCTCATTAAAAATAAGTGACAGAAACTACACATTTCAAACCAGTTTGTTCTCAGGTTTGCCTGTGAAGAGTGAATTGCTTTCTCAATTTTCCGCGATATTCATTTGTAACTAAATGTGAATTGCAAACATTATGTAATCTTGGGAAACAATTTTTTTAAGTGCTAGATTACATTATAGGACTCAATAATTAATTTTATGCAAATAAAAGAAATGTTCTGCAAAATCTGCAACATATATGTATTTCTATATTCATATGTATGATAGACTATGCAGAATAGGTACTTAATATGTATGATTATCATTATTATTAATCCATTCTAATCCATACTGTTATAATCCTTCTGTTTATTAAAGTGGACCTAGATATTTTTTCCATGAACAATGCAGACATTCTAGGTAATGTTTAAAGTAATATTGAAGTCAAGAGGTTTTTAGACTATTTCAAATGCTGATTAAATCACTTACAATGATGCAGCTTCTTGATGTTTTAGGCCTCCTTCACAACCGGATGCAGTGCATTCCGGACCGATTCTGGCCAGAACACACAGCCATGCATCTAATTACTGAACTCTGGCCATTTGCAGAGCAATTAACTAAACTGCTGTCAAACAAAAAAAACATGGGAAGTCGGGGACTGCCATGGGGGCAAGTACCAATACCTACTTTAAAGGAGTATTGGGAGAGTAAAATATATTCTTCCCAATACTTAAAGCCAGCAAGTGACACTGCAGCTGTCACACACCAGTTTTATAGAGCAAGAGCTCAGTGATCACAAACCGCTGATTGCTCAGCTCACAGCTTTTCCATGTCAGTCACTGCTCCCTGCAGGGATTCCCCCCTCCCCTCTCTGTTCCTCCAGTGCTCATTGGAGGGACAGAGAGGGGAGGGGGTGGGCACAGCTTACTCTGGCTCTAGAGAGGCAGAGCCAACTGTCAGTCAGGTAGCGGGGTGGGTCCCGACAACATTGTCAGCTACAGCCACTATATGCTGACTCTTTGCTGTCAACATATAGTGGGCTGTATGCCCGCTATATGCTGACTTTGGGTCACAAGAGGACGTTAGTAAAGGTCCTCCTGTGACCCAAAAGAGAACTTAGGGCAAAAAAGGTTTTGCTATAGTTCTCTTTTAATTTCATCCTACAAAGATTTGTCAGCTCTCCCTAACAGCACACACTGATAATATGGCTGCTGTGAGCCCACCCTTTATAGAAAGGAGGCTGGGTTGGCTTTTCATTCAAATTGCTGGCTCTTGTGATTCAGCTGACCAGGAGCAAATGCTATGTACTGCTTTATAGGTTTTTCCTTATTTCTAGTGGCAACTTTTTGCAAGCTTTGCAAATCCCAGGGATTTGCTATGAACCTGAACCTCATCCCTAGACAGGACATGCTGTGTAAACTAACATAAGCGTGACTACCCCATAAATTCCTATTCCTACCCACTCTTTTTTAACAGCAACCTCAAGCAGTGGGCCCAGAAGATCTGCCATCGTATGTGATGTTCTTTTAAATGGTAAGCGGTATAGCCTTCTTTTCATTTGATTGGCTATGTGTCCTGATGGTCAGGAGCAGGATGCACAACAAGACACAGTAATGAAAAGACTGCTCTAGACTGCAATTGAAGAGACTATTCAAAGAGACAGCAGTTATTCAGCCCCTGGTGTATTAGGTCTGGATGGATGGTGCATTTTATAGCAGTACAGTAGGTAAAAGCAGAGAGGAGAAGGAATGGCAGTAGGGGGTCCAGGGACAAGTGTCCCTCAGGGAACTCTGCCCAAACCTGACATACCTAGCTGGAAATCTGGTTCTAGAATGGGTCCATTATATGCACTGCCACTCTATTAAGTTAGGATTTACTTCAGTGTTTTACTGAATTTGTTTAATGATGTCACATGCAGAGCTGTATTCCATACCTTCTCCCACCGTGCTCTGCACCACAGCGGCGGATGCCTTGCTTGCGCCTCTTGAAGTATATGCTTTAATATAGAAGCTGTAGGTTGTTGATGGCTCCAGGTCTGTCACAATCTGCTGAAAGGTGTCTTTGCTTACAGCCTCTTGATATTCCATTTGAACAGGATCTAGAAAAAAACACAAAAATCATAATGCGTGTCAGATACAAATTGCTAAAGAGGTCAATGATAATGTTTTCTAGCATTTACTACTGTAATTAGAATTAAAAAGATATTCGGCAGCATCAAATTCTTTGGATTTGTAACCTTTTGCGTGGAGTGGGCCAAGGCTTCTTTACCCATTGGGTCTTCATCGATGCCTGTGACCCAAGCCGGGAGGTGTCCTCCATTACTTAGGCAGTTAGGGCTCTGCATTAAAGTGTATGTGATCCCTAAAAAACACAGCTGTGGACTACTTTGCATTATTAAACCCATTGTAATCCCTAAAATATGGCTAAGACCTATAATAAGCAGCAAATACCTGATGATTATCCTGCCAGTCCTCTTCTGAAAAAACCCTTTCTGGTTTGCAACTGACCACACCAGACAGATCAGTTCTACCATGCTCAGCCTGCATCCTTTCATCCTATTTTGCAGCTACAGGACGCCATGCCAACACCCCCCTCAGGCATGCTGCCACGTCCCCCAGCCCAAGGAGTCTCAAGAGATGCCAATCGTCCCTGCATCTCCACCTACAGCCTGAGGAGGCTTCACAGGTCTTCATGGAGAAAAAGGATTGAAATGAATGTTCACACCATTTTTTTAAACTAAGATTCATATCTCTTTTAGAAAATCAGCCTCCTGAATGATTCAGGTACACCCAGTGCCCACTTTGTAATTGCTAATTTTACTAAATTAACGTAGTAACTAGAGGCTGCAGCCTAACCGTGGAAACAATTTAATTGGTTCGTGAGAATCGCAGTAAAATCACACCGTGTACCATGTATATTAAGTAATTCTGTATGACTAAGAAGATTAGATTGCACTGTAGCTACCATGTGTGCAATAATCCAGATAACCCACATGTTTTTCTCTGTAGATGTCTGACATAACAGGAAAGGCCAGTTATGGAATTGGTCTGTATTGATTTTGAGATCACTGTACTGGTATCTAGTTGCAAAGAACCTTGACCAGCATAAAACAGGTTAAATTCATCCCATATTTTTAGGGGAGATAGTTGATGCAAATTGCCCAAATTTTTGCGATTAATGACCTTGTGTACACAGCCGGGAAAATGATTGCAGATCTCTAGAACAAACACTTAGGCTCAGTTCACACAGACCTCAGTGCAAAAAATATGCAGCCTTTGTGTGACTTTGGGCAGCATTCTGGCAGGTTTGCAAGGTTCTGTCAGATGGAGATAGTGATGACAGTCAAGGGGCTTGTACATTTGGTGAATGACAGATGTGGCAGACAACTCTAGAGACAGCGCAAGGCAAAGCAAATGCTTTGCTCAACATACCCCTTGCCCCTAGAGCCATGGGGACACTTAGCAGATGTAAGGATTTCGAACCAAGTACTCCCTTTTCATGAAACCTAAAACGTACTGGATTACAAACTGCAATGGCCACTGTAATTTATGAACCATCATATTGGCAGAAAGTATAATATTCCAGACTTAAATTCAAAGTGACACTAAACTCAGGAGTTAAATCCTAAAAAATCCATTCAAGTACCCTATTAACAAAAATGTATCTTATTTGTTTATATCTTATATCTTATCACTCAGTTGCAGATCCTCAAATCATCTCTGAATTGGTACCTTCCTTCTGGAGGGTGGCTACTTTTGTTCTGCATGGTCCCTGTATGTGTTGTAAAGTAGCCACAGATCCAAGCTCGCTCCCGTGATGGACAACAATCTCAATACAAACTAGTGAACTAAACGTGAGATTGTAGTCAGAGGCGTCCCAAGGCATGGCGTCAACCGGAGCGGCCACCAGGTGACACCCTACCATGACGTCACATGCTGTTACCCAGAGCCTTAGCTGGCTCCTTTCGCAAGCTCCTGAGACAAGAACAAAAAATGGTGCGCCCCCCCTCCCTGACTATGTGTCTGACTATGTGTGCTGTTCATTTATTTACAGAATCTATTATTACTTTATACTGAGCTCGTGATCCTTCCCATTCAACAGTTCCCTATGCAGAGTGGCAATGCTACTGCAGGCAATCTCCAGTCTTCTGCGTTGCCACTCAATCTGCACATGCTCCAAGTTTAACGTTAGAAAGCCGCGAGCTTCCTCTATTCTTCCCAGCTATCCTCCCCAGTGCTTGTAATCCCCTGCACTGTAAATCATAGACTGGGAGATGGAGGGGAAGCACTAGGAGCCAATCTAATATGCTGCATGCATGTGTGCTAGCAAGGAAGATTTTGACATGAGGAGGGAGTGGAGTGATGTCAACAGTCTTTTGTTGCTCCTTCACTGTTCACTCATGGCAAGTGGGAGGGAAGTGACTTAACTTCATTACCTATGAGAAAGGTCAGGCCATCATCTTTACTGTACAGTCTGGCAGGGTTGTGTCTCAAAACTAGATGGACAGAGATACAAATCCCTTGACAGGTAAAACAGCCTCCATCTATGTACTGTATTATAGCTATGTATGTAGGTTTTGACCTGAAGCTTCATTATTGGCAGAAACAAGAACAAAATCTGTCCCTTTCCCCTGCTCTTTTCATTCACAGCAGTTTGACAATAAATCATTGGAGTACCTTAATCTATAACCCCAACAAAATTGGACTGCCCTCTCATAACACCCTTTAGGTCTGCTTAGCTCATCATACGGAAGTACGTACCTTCAGTTTTGCGGATGTGCACTACATATCCAATAATTTCCTGTGTGTTCTCTAGAGGCTCAATCCAGGATACCTGGATAGAGGTGGATGATATTGTGGTGGCAGTGACATCTTGAGGTGCCCCAGGCAGTCCTTCTGCCCATATTACAGAAAGCCGAGCACTGGCTTGACTGGAACCTGCGCTGTTCTGAGCAATGCACTGGTAAATAGCCTCATCCTCCTGGCTGATCCCGGAGATAGTTAAAGAGCTACAAGTGCAAGAAAATTAACATAGAATCATGAACTGAACTTCCGCACATAAAAACCTTTATAAAGTCTTTATATAAGCAAATGGGCCTTCTGAAAACAATCAGTAGGGTTTAATAAGTGTATTCCTTTGCCCTATCAAAATTAACTTTGGAAAAATGTCATGGCTTAGTGATTGCTCTTTAATTTTACTGTATAGCTTCTCTAAATAGTATATTAGGTTGAATAAGTCTAAAAAAAGGAAGATGAACCACCAATATGCTCTCGTGACAGTGTGTTGCAGTTTAAATGTGTTACAAGTAAACAGCTTAATCTTGGCTTGAAATGCCAGTCTGAGCGAGCATCAGGCTAAGCAATCATTTACAAAGCAATTAAAATAGAGTCAAGCAGCTTTCTCAAATCCTTCTAATCACACACCAGAGCAAGAAAGAGCCATAAGTGTACCCATGGGTGGAAAAAAAATAAACTTGCCTCTTCATGTCTAAAGCCGGCATCTTCAGGTGCCAGCACGTCTCTTTCAGTTGCCAGTTGTAGGGCAGGAGTAACCAAACCTCAGCACTCCAGCTGTGGAAAAGCTACAAATCCCAACATGCATCTGCCTCTGGAAGTCATACCTGTGGTTGTCAACGTCTTGTAGTTCCACAACAGCGGAAGGGCCGAAGCTTAGATAACCCTGCTTTAGGGCATACTGGGAGCATCACATATCAAAGAGCTGTGATATGCAAACTACAACCAGCTCCCCTGGTAGTAAGTTCTTGCCAGACCGTTCACACTTCCTGCACCTTAATACTGGTTTGTGAAGCCACACGTCAAAGTATCGGGCAAATAAGAAGGTGCAGGAGGTGAAAGGGTATGTGCTAGAGCCTACGACCATCAGAGCGAATAACTTTTTACCTATCAGGTGTATCACACATATCACCACGGTACTTGCGGCATCAAGAGCACTCTACAGAGAATATGACATGACAGTTTCATAACGGTTTCTTTACCCGCAGATTTGCTTTAACAATGATACAGCAGACTTACAGAGGAACTTCACCCTTATCTTAACAATTACAACAAAGGCACCTTTAGAAATGTTTAATAATGACAATCTACAAACAGATACTTAGAGATAACTGCAGACTTTTTATTATTTGCATATATTTTGTTTCTTTTCCTCCCCATTCTTCTCACCATAGGCATTTTTGCTAAGGGCCGATTAATCCATCTGCCTTTACTTCTTGTAATTCTGGCACATGTCACATCTGACTATGCACAATATCTCAGGGGGAAAAAAATGCATTTCCTCCGAGATCTCATGAGATTTTGCAGTTTACAGATGAGATTTCCCAGGAAGGCACTGGTGATGTCGCCTTCCCAGGATGCATCTGTGAGGCCAGGGCTACATCACCAGTGCCCCATTCAACCAAGAAGTGGAAAACAGTAATTGTAAGTAAAAGCAAAAAAAAAAATGTTTAAACTAATGAATGTAAAATGATTTGATATCAGCAAGCGGAGATGTATGTTGATGTCATTTTAGTGAAAGCAGGTAGAGTTCCACTTTGAGAGGGTTTTGCCAGCTCCCGTAGACTACTTGACTGGCTCCTGCAGATATTTACTAAGCACTTGCAAATGCCTGGTGAAGCTGACTAAATGCCACAATATTCAGGCTGGCACATGCAAGACGAGATGATAAAAAAATGCCCAAGAGTACTTAGCCATAAAAAGTACATGTTATAGAAGCAAAAACTCCCTGTTTGTAATAGATTCAGAAACTTTATCCTCCTTCAGGACAATCATGATTGAGAGTATTTCTCTCCTGAATACAGTAGTGAAGTTTTTGATTCAAACAACCAGATCTATCAGTGAAACAGCTAGATAGATGCTGTATATAATGACCACAACTGCTGAATTGTCTAAGCAAGGGTTGCACTGTGTGAGGGCAGATGTCACATGTAAAATTAGGAATGGTCCAGAGGTTCACTGTCACCGAAGCCCTTCAATGACACGTGAAATTCCTAAACTAATAACGTAATGGTTTAACATACATAACAGAATGGGAATATAGAAGGGTTATAAAGAGGTCGTTATATCCCCCATCAGCAGCAATTTTCATTTGTATGACCTTGATGATAAATTAGCTGATGTTTTAATATGTCCTTTAGATGCATTAATCAGGAACTAGACATTGCACAGAAAGACACTGGACAACCCAACTGGAAAAAGCTGTTGTAGATGCATGATACAAGCACCCAGCAGAGGAGGTGGTATGTATTCACAAATCACCAGGCGGGGCAGAGTGATAGAGTGATTACAAATGACAGCTAGTTATCATATTATCAATTAATAATGTAATTTTATACAGAACATTAAGTTCCCTTTGTCTGTCTAGACACTACATCTGCTTGTTCTCTCCTTTGTGCTGGAATTACAATGATCTGTCTGGTTTTATCCTATGTATTAGGTAATGGTCTTGCTTGATTAATCTTGCAAATGTATGGTAGCCTCTCATTAATCTCGGTTAACCTTTTCCAAACCTGAGAGTTAAAAAAACGACAGACCCCCGAGTTCTTGGGTCACTGGGACGACAAGCAATGAAAACATGGCCGCTTTATACTGCTTTTGCTTTACCACTGTTGTCACTGGTAAACTTTACATGGGAGGCATTTGCTTTAACCTACTCCTTGCCGATGATGTGATCATCGTTAGCAAAGGGCTTTTAAAGTGATTCAGTCAAGGGGTTAAGCATCTAAAAGTTGAAGTCAGGGACCCTTCTGGCTCGAGGCCTCTTTCTATTGAAATGAAAGACTTTAATTAACATGGAGAGGGTGGGGGGTGGGGGGGGGGATCAATACAGCTCAGAGCCCTAGTTACGGGTTACCATGGTGATGTTTCCTGGATACTTGTACCCCGTCCCTATCGGCCAGGATTACAACCACCTCCCTGGCTGGGTGTGACCCCAGAAAGTGAAGCAGCTTAGACCATCAAGAGGCGAGATGACAACCCTGAGTGGGGTCATGCTGTTCAGTAATATTACCATCCCAGCGAGTGCAAGATTACTCATATTCCATAATAGCGGGAAAAGATTACGGCAGAGATAAACCTAAACTTATCAAATTCCTGGCAGTAATTGGGATTTGGAAAAGTGTTTCAAAAATAAGTAAGGTGGTGTACAGAGCTCTGATGAGGTGCAAAGGGCAACAGCACTCAGTTTTAATTCAGAAATCTTCTTATACATCAGGGGTAGGCAGCCTCTGCACTTCCGCTGTTGTGGAACTACAAGTCCAATGAGGCATTGCCAGACTCTGACAGCCACAGGCATGATTACCAGAGGCAGAGGCATTATGGGATTTGTAGTTTTCCAACAGCTGAAGTGCTGAGGTTGCCTACCCCTGTTATACATGTTCTACTACAATAAACTAATATTACCCTTCAGGTCTGGTAGGAATTTTAAGGGGGAACCCCAGCCTCCAAAAATGGGGGGGGGGGAAATGTGGGGTCCTAACTAGGTTGTGGGGGTCTGTGGGCAAGGGGGCTTATTTGCATCGGGGTACCCCTTTAAGTAAGGGGGCTCCCAGATGCCGCCCTCCCCTTGTGAATGAGTAAGGGGTACTTGCACCCGTACCCATTCACTAAAGGGTTAAATCAAATAGTTAGTAAAAAGTCCAGACTTTTAGGTAAAATCCTTTAATTGAAGAAAAAACAAAGACTCCATTTTTGACTATTCCTTTAATGAAAAAAAAAATTAAATAAATGGCTCCATCTATGTAATCCAGCGTCAATCAAGATGCACGACCCCCGCCGACCCGCTGAAATAAAAAAAGTCCCGCCGCACGACGACCACCCGAACCGGACGAAAACTCGCCGTGAGTGAGTTTCCGAATGCTATTCGGGTCTGTGAGCTGAGGTGTCATATGAAAAGCATTATGAAAAGCATTATGACACCTCGGCTCACAGACCCGAATAGCATTCGGAAACTCATGAATAGTATTCGGGAGTTCCCGAATGCTATGTAGTATTTGACGGCTGAGAATGTCACCTGTTGACATTCGGGCTGAAATGGTAGGGATTTTGGGGGGAACCTCACGCTTTTTTTGTTTTTGTTTTAACTTGGGGGAGAGTCCCTCCTAAAATTCCTACCAGACCCTTTGGGTCTGGTATGAATTGGGGGGAACCTCACACTTTTTTTTCATCTTCTGCAGACTGTAAAAAAAAAAAACCTTTTTTTTTCTGTCAGTTTGCTGCTAACGAAATTTCGTCCAATAAACAACATTTCGACCGGACTACCGCTAACGAATTTTGTCCGAATCCCGCAATGAAAACGAAATTTCGACCGGACTACCGACTAAATCAGGAATTCGGATTCGTTTGTATTCGTTTTAGCTGTAATTCGGAATTCGATTGCATCCGAATCTCCGAATCTCCGGTAATTTCGTCCGAAGTTCGATTCGGAGCGAAACGAATCGCACATGTCTACTACACAATACTAAGTCAAATAAATAGATGGTACAATGAGGCAAGCGTACCCGAATAGAAGTGAATGATGGGTTGGTTAGGCAAAAGACCAAAAATGTTGCCCCAGAAGACGCCACCATTTCGGGGTGATTTACCCTTTTCTCAAGAAGGTCCTACATGTGATTATCCATTGAGTGTAGTTATAATGACCACCAGTGCCCCTGAAGCCGGCCCCCCTGATGTGCCACCTCCGGTGATTCTGCAACATCACTTCCAGTTTCTGGAATTACATCGATTCTGCAGGACGTGGCGCATCTGGGGCCGGCCCTATGGGTACTGGCGGCCATTATAAACTCAAGCGATGTAGGTCCTCCTTGAGAAAGGGGTAAATCACCACAAAACATTGGGTCTTCTGTCTGACCAAACCATCATTCACTTTTAATTGGTTACACTTGTCTCATTGCACCATTGATTTATATGACTTTGTATTGTGTATGCACTAGTTTATCTCTGTATTTTGCATGGACTTTGTAAATGTATTTTGTATCTTTTCTACTACAATTAATGTATGCATTGTTTTTTGGGTGTGCTAACTTGATTAATTTACTTGGATTGTCATTAAGGGAGGAGGGTTACAGTAGTTCCCCTCATTTAAAGTTTTAGCACTCTTTTAGAAGGTGTGCCATGCTTAAACCCATCCCTCCCCATGTAACAAGTGTTTGAAGATTAATTCCACTTTAAAAATATAAAAAAGGAAAAAAAATATTTAAACACTTTAATATAATAATTAATAATAATTGCTACACAAGCCATTTTGTAATTTAATGTTATTAAAAATGACCTTTGCATTTAAAACTGTAACTGCTGTAATGTTCTAAATCTCAAATGTCAATGCAATATGGTGACCGGGAGGCATTCCGTACACAGATGGTGTACACAACGCCCCCAGATGGTCACTTTCTGCTTCTGTGATTGGCTGACTTATTTTCCTAGAAGTCTGCACTAAGATACAAGTATAATTTTTGGCATCCTCCGCAATAGGAATTTCATTTTTGGTGAGAGACTCCCTAAGGCAGTGGTGGCGAACCTTGGCACTCCAGCTGTTTTGGAACTACAAGTCCCATGAGGCATTGCAAGGCTCCGACAGCCACAGACATAACTCCCAGAGGCAGATGCATGTTGGGATTTGAAGTTTTGGCACTGATGGAGTGCCAAGGTTCGCCACCACTGCCCTAAGGTTTGTTTACTACTAAAGGGATGCCGACACTGCAGCTTACCTCATTACAACACCGAGTCCACCAACTGATTACAATGAACCCAGACCCTCCCATTCAGGGATCAGTTTGGAAATGCAACAAAAGCTATTTCTTCAGAATAGAACCAGGTAGGAGGATTGATTTTTTTTCTCAACAAAAGTGGATTTTTTTTTTTAATGTGTGAGAATGACAGATACAATATTCGGGCTAGTCTTGGAGATCAGTGAACTTTATCGACATCTCCAAAAATGTTGTTATTTCTTTATGATATAATTATCACACACACTGACTTACTGCAGTGATTTTCAGTAATCCATTAACAACCTACCAGAAATCACCTATCATTAAAGTGAACCTGTCACTCATTTGAAACTGTTAAGAGTAAAGCTCCTTTCTAAGAGAATACACCACAACATGGCAACTAATATCTTTCTCAGACACTTTGTTAGTGGTCTCTGCCTTTTCTAACTTCTACAGCAAGCCCCACCAGTGGTCATTCCCCTGACCAATGGTAGTGTTCTAATTGGCCTATTAGACAGTGATAATAAAGTGGTTCCAATAATAAAGTGAAATTTACCTTGTGGAAATATTTTTGGTGTTTACTTGTAGGCAAAATGTTTACATTTAATAATACAAATCCACTAACATGTTCACTATAAAATATATTTCCACTTTTGCAGTCAAATGTGAGAATTTACAAGGTATGTATGCATCTTGGGTGAGGGGAAGTGCAATTTGTTTAAAAGTGTACTTATCCTTCAACTAAGAAATTACTTGAAAACTGAATCTGCAAAAACTCAGGCCAAACACCTCCCTCTCTCTGAATTCACTGCAGCACTCCCATACACCCTGCGGGTAAGAGAGAAGTTGCTCAGCACAAGACCATGCGACAAGATCCACCATTCCTTCCCTTTAGCACAGTTGAAAATCTGTTGCATGTGTCTGCAATGGACTATATTAAATACAGCACAGTTGCAATGTTTTCTGAATAACATTTGCAGGCCACTCATGTATTTGACTTGTTACCTAGAGCTGAACTTTTGTTTAAGCTGCTAAAACTTGATGCTTTATTGGTTGATGTAGGTTATGGCATTCCACTGCCCTATCCCTTATAATGGAGTTACGTTTTCACCATGCATGTTGCAATAAAAGCTATAGTTGTAATTTTACAGCAGCCACAGCTGTCTAATATCTTCTTCTCATTGCCTCTTTTTTTTTACATCATACCTGTTGTTATTCTTGAGCTTGATATGTCCATTGAGCTCCAGCTCCTGGCCATTCTTCAGCCATGTAATTTGAGGTGGTGGCTCTCCCTGGGCCAGACACGTAAAGATTGCTGTAGTGCCAACAGGCCGGGAAATGGACTGTGGGTGCTGGACAAACTCAGCTGGGGCTATAGAAGAGAAAAGAGAATTACTACCAATACCAGTGTCTTGGAAGAAGGGACTAAACAAGCAAAACTGAGAGCTCTGAGCTGTCATTTCATTATAAGAGTGCATACAGTATGAGAACAAATATTAATGATCAGGTCAGGGCCATTAATGTTTTTGTCTGTATATATGAATTTCTCAGATTCATTTAAAAAAAATAAATACAGAGCATATTTTATTACCAAGAAATGTTACACTCCACATAGCATGCACAGTGCTTTTTTTTTTTTTGGGGGGGATAGGTCATTGTATTTATGTGCACTATATTTGTCTCCATTCATTTGATCCAGAGTTTTCAGGTCTAACGTTCGGAAGCTGGCACACTTCTTCTCTTAGCACACTGTTCTGCAGGCAGCCAGTTGTCTGCTAAATCACCAAAGACTTCTATGGGGCTGACAACTAAGTCTGGCTGCATGCAGAGCATTGAGGGCAGAAGAGTGGCAGTTGTGGAAATTTATACCCACTGTATCCAGGTAAGTGTAATGATCAGCATCATACTCATCTCACCCTCTTCTAGAGATCTTTAAAGCCTGGACCTCCTTTTAAATTACAATATTGTTGATTCAGTGGAGGGCAAAACAAAATCCCAGTTCGGCAGCTGCCAATTAATCCTCACAGTGCGAAAAAATCCTTATTTGAAAGGCAGCAGATTCATTCCTTGCACTAATCACACCAGTAATGAATCCTTTTAAAGATAGTTGGGGATGCCATTACTACTAAAAAAAGATGTCCAATTAACAATTTACCACCTCCTTTGGCAAAGAATTCCTAAATCTGATCAACCTTGGGAAAACTCCTTTCTATGTTAGTAACATTTTTTTTTTCTTTTAATATAATATTTCCTATTTCTATAACTTAATTTTATTTTTAGCCTTTTTTTAGCTTTAGATAGAGTAGTGAATGATTTAACTTCTAGCAATCTCCTATTATCTGTACCTCAGCTGGAAAGTTTTAGCTTCTTATATGTCTTCCTGGCCTGGAACAGGGCACCAGCAATGAATGTTACTGCCAAGATACCTTTGAAGTAACCAGCTTTGCACTACTAACCCATTGTGCTCCTGGGCTTACACTTCAGCATTTGTAATTAAAGAGAGGGCTCAAATAATTAGCTAAATAGGGAGAAATTGCATACTTGCCAACATTCATAATCAAAATCACTTGATTTTATTCACTATTTATGTTGTGTCTAGCTAACAGTAGTATCCACCACCAGATATAATTTCCCCATCCTCACGTTTAGCATTGAAAGGTGCCATGGTCCTCCTTACCTGACCATAACAGTAGTATACAGTACATGCAGTGCTTTGGACTTCTCAATTACAGAGTAAAGCACAAGCCATGCTCACAAGGAGCTTTTCTGGGAACATATCTGATGCCTAATGTGCTATTGTTGGGGTACAACTTGTATTTATAAAGCTGTTTATATTCAGCCTTAAACACTACATCCATGATTTCTAAACGTAGATGCCTGTTATTCCCAGAGGGATAGTCTCAGAGGCTTAGATCCATATCCCTTATGATTCTGTTAGTCAACAACGCCCTTTCATTTTGTATTTTTAATAGAAAGGAGCTGCCCTCAGTAGATATAATGGGGGCCCTTTGCAGAGTAGGTCAAGGAAATGTGTAGCGTTTTTTACATTCTTTTTAAAATTATTTTCAAGAATAACATTTACCATTTAAAGCAGCCTTACAAACTGGTTTTCACAACCGATAACAAAAGCCACAACTCTCATATAAGAGGACTTATCTTCTCTTGACCTACGAGCTCTCCCTTGAGCTGTCCTATATAATTCCTCAAAGGGTTGTTGCCCTTTTACAACAGCCACCTTGCAAATAGGGCACTTTGCTCAAGAACCTCATAATTTCTCCACAGTACCTAATCACTTTACCCCCCTTTTTGACAATACTAACCTTCCTTTGAGCCTCTTAACCCCTATGCTTGGGGAACACATTTGATTTACCTGGCCTCAAACCAGACATTTTGTACACTCTTTTATTAGCTCATTTATTTCCTCTGCTTCTCTAGACATATGCGACAATTGGCTTAAGTAACTATAGTTGTCCTCCTACTACACAAAACTTACTTACTGACCACTAACTGAATTTCTTTTAAAAAACTGAGCCCTCTTTCTTGGAACCACCTCACGATACTTCTCTCCCTTTATATGATGTTCTAGGCGAGATGCTCTAATCACCTCCTTATTTGAGAGTGGAAATTTAAATTTTGTACATGCCGATGTACACAAGTGTTTGAATTTGGTTTCTTACATGTGTTACTGAAGCATTTTTGAACAGTCATATGAAGCATAACCAGCTTCTGCTTATTTTTTAAATACTTATTTATTGGAACAAGTCAATGGGAATGCAGTTTGAAATGCATGAATTTGAGAAACAACACATTTTTTCCCAAAGGCATCTGAGCCAGGATTCCTTGTGGCTGCATTTCACTTGGTTTTGATGCCCATGTACACCCTAAGTGGGCTACTTTGTGGAAGAACTTGGTGTCACTTCTTTGATACTGAGAGGTGTTTGAATGACATTTGAGCCTGTTACTCATAACTCTCCTTCAAGAAATCCTGCTACTGTAGTAATAAGTGGCAAACAATATGAAGATACCAAGGATTCCTCTCTTAAACAACATTATCTTTGTTATTGAAGTACACAAGTTGTTGTTTTTTTAAAGAATACCTATGTAAGGTCTCTGCTAAAAGAGTTGGGGGGACTGATGTTCAAGTGGAAATGACCAATGCTTTGGTGTTTATCTTTGTTATCAGGTAAAGAACTGCAAGGATTTCTGTAAAAAAGAGCATCAATTTCCTTATCATATTTTCACTCAAATAAGGATTATGTTTTAGAAACTGAAACTTCTTCAAAAAGCATAGATCTGCTTTAAACTCAATAAAGAAACCAAAGAATGCATAGCAGATATATCAGAGGTACAAACCGTGAAGGCGTTCTTAACTAACACCCTCAGTATCCACCATTCTTCACCCTGGGCATGGCCAGATGGCCTGCTTTCTCAATGGCAAACTGTAATTTGCGCTTTTATAGGAGGCATCGTGAAAGATGCTGAAGAGGAATGTGGGTGGATACGAACACTGCTGTACATTCAATGCACAGATCTCTCCTTTTGTCAGTGCTTTGTGTCTTTCTTTCTCTACAAGGGAAAGTGGTGCTGGGAAAATTTAGACATCCAAGGAAGAACTTGAGAGGGTCGATATATTAACACAATCAACGCCGCTGAAATGGCCTGGAGTTCAAACTTTTCAGTACATTAAATAGCAGCAGCATTAGTAATTTAATGGAAGAGGAATCAGCAGGGAAATGCACAGAAGTAATCACACAGCAGCACCGTGAGACAAGATATTCCCCGTTCACCAGATAAAGATCTATTTCTGTCTTCTTTCATCTAAGATATTTCCATTTTTTTTCAAAGGAAAATTAGGTTAAGAGAGGACAAGTCTTGATTCATGAATCCTGCATGTAGGCATACAGGCTTGTAATAGAGATGTTTGCTTAAGATACCATAGCCTAAAAATATTCATAAGTGAATCTAAAAAAAGGTGTTATTTTATGTAAAAGAGTTGCTATATGGGGTATGATCAAAAAATACGTGAATGCTGCTGCTGAGTGCCATCTAACGGAAAGGAAATGATCTTCAATACGCAAATCGGTGCATCGAACCTTAGTAACAGTGTGTGACAAGCGCCAACTTGTTCCTTGCAGTCAGTCGGTTGTGAGCCACGGCTGAAAGAAGTTTTAAAGTGCATTGTAAATCATGGATCACGAAAAACGCATTAACATGAAATTTTGTTACAAACAGCAAAAAAGTGCTAAAGAAACACACGAAATGTTAAAATTAGTTTATGGTGTTGCTGCTGTGATCATAAAGATGGTTTATAAGTGGTTAGAGGGATTTTGCAACAGTTGTGAATCGCTTAAAGACGAGGAGAGGTCAGGATGTCCTTCAACATCAAAAACCCAAGAGAATGTTGAAAGAGTAAGCGAAATGATTCAATCAAACAGGCAGTTGACTATTAAGGAAATTTCTGAGGATCTGAACATCACTTATGGTTCTGTTTTTGCATTTTAAAAAACAGATTTGAACATGAGGTGAGTGCGAAATTTGGCAATTTCTGTCAACTAAAAACATTACAGTGTGTCCTCATCCACCTTATTCACTAGATGTGGCACCATGCGACTTCTGTCTCTTCTCCAAAGTCAAAATGATCATAAAAGGTAAAAGTTTGAAATCGATTCAGGACATCGAGGCAGCCATGACAGGGCGACTAAAGGCACTCATGAAAAAGGACCTCCAGAAGTACTTCAGAAAGTGTTAAGAACGATGAGATAAGTGTGTTCGAAGAGAGGGAGAGTATTTTGAGGGGGATTCATGGCAATGTGTCTTTTACTGTAATTTCTTTATTTTTTTTTAAATTTAAACATTCACCGTATTTTTTGACAACACCTTGTATTATGAATAAATATGTTTGAATGATTACTCATACTAGCTTTATAGAAAAGGGGATTATTGATCTTGTATGTAACTTTTTATGGTCAATGACTGACACAGCCCTCCCTTCCCCACTCAAATGCACCTGACAAGCGGTGGCTCTGAGTGCCTCCTGCAGAGGTACTCCTAATTTGTGTTTCTCTGTGACAGTGACACAGATGCAGGACTTGTAATATTGTATTTACTGCTACATAATAACTTTCAGCAAAGAAACAACGGCGCAGGTGGATACTTCAGAGGAACTGTAGGGTGCACTCAAGTCACTGTAAGTGTCATTCAACACAGCACAGTCTTAGGGATTAAGTGACAAGCTGCAGCCCTATTCAGACGTCTGTCTTTCTCCTCCAGTGACATTCCACAATGCTTTAGAGAAAGCACCCAAGTATCTTACATTTGACAATAGCAGAAATTGCTTACAGGTTTTCAATAGTCTCAGGTATGGTAAACCTCAAGAGAGCCCTGAACCATGATGGCAATATAATCCACAAAGGTAACCAAGACATCTGACAAGGCACACTTCACTCTGCAACAAAGTTCACCTGCACACTTCTTTCACAGAACACCACTTACAGCAGCTCTTTGTCCAAGCTCTTCCCATGGAGTCCCAACGCACTAATCGGGTGAAGGAATGGACTCCTGTAGTCAAGGAGCCCTACTTGATTAGACATCGGTGCTGTAAGGTAGCATCCAAACCCTAAAGTGAACCTGTGGCCAAATAATGCACACTAAAGTATTTAAATATTCCGTACAAGCAGTAAGAGCATTGTGGCAAATTAATTTTCAAAGTTCACAACACAGGAACTGAAATATTTTCTCTATGTGACAGACCTTATAATATAAACGCACTGCAGGTATTTCTAAGCTGTTAGAAACAGACTTGAGAGCCTTTGTTTCTGATCTTTGAGGATTTTTTAGAATTAATAACTTTGTAATAAACTCAGCTAGAGAGGTCAGGAAAGGTTTGTTTTAAAGCTCCTTTACTATTGTTAAAAATATGTAAATAGTTTAATGTCCAAATTATGGGCACAGGTGCAATCAATGAACAATAACTCTAAAGGCCCATTATACAAAAAATATACACCATTTAATAATTATATATTTTAATTTTTTACGTTAAGCACAATATATAAAGTAAATACATAGATGAATGTCTGATGTTTAAAGTAGAAGATGATCAGATCAAGAGGCATCATCTAAGGCCCTGGTTCTCAACTAGTGGGTCGCAACCCAAAAGTTGGTTGCAGCCCTGTGTTCAGTGAGTTGTGGAGTGAAGGGTTGCCACCTGTCTGCATGTTCCATTCTTCTCTGGGCAGAGGGGGGTTGGGATGTTCCAGGTAAGGGGACCCCCAGGGCTTCCATCAGAGAGGTAATGCCGATGCATATGCAAGGGTCTCGGGCAGCTTGGGGGGCCCAGGCCACATCCTAGGAGATTTTGCTCTATAGTGCAATAATCACAACTCCTTGGCACGGCCCAGGCCCCCCTATACAAAAACAGCTACTTGGTACCTTCCTGTGTAGTGACAGGAAGGTTTTTTTTCTCTTCATGAGGCGGTGCTGTAGCATTGGCGGGCGAGTGGTGGCTGGAGTGGTAAGTATCATCTTAAAATATCTGCACCAAGGTCAGCCGTAGGTTCCATTAGCACTACCCACTGCTTATTCATATGGAAATTGTAGGATTTGCATAATAATGAGCCTCAATATGATTTGCATATGAACGCGGAGGTAGTTCATTCATATGCAAATCACATCATGGTTCATTAATATTCAAATCCCAGCCACTGGTGCCCACACACACTGTGCACCCACAGCGCTCACCCACAGCATGCACCCACAGCGCCCACACACAGACACTGTGCACCCACAGCCACACACACGCTCTGCACCCACAGTGCCCACACACTCTTCACCCACAACACCAACACACTCTGCACCCACACACAGACTGTGCACCCACCTATTCTCTGCACCCACAGCGCTCACACACTCTGTGCACCTGTTGTTGCTCTGTGCAAGTTGTTTTGTGGAATAAATTATAATGTTTCGGAGATTAAATTCTTTTTGGGTCATGACTTAATGACCAAGGACCAAAAGTGGGTCCTGAGATTGCACAGGTTGAGAACCACTGATCTAAGATAAGTCCTTAAAGCAGCATTTGGAGGGTGGGGGAGAGATTGTGACTTTAATGTCTTTTAAGCAGATTTTCAGATCTGGGGTTATAAAAGATAGTATAGTGTGTACTACTGTAACTTCCTATCTAAAAATCGTATAGAAAAAACTACCGGCTGTCATGTTATTGTTTCCTCAGTTTATCTGCAATAGCAGCCAACACAAAGCAATACTTTTAAGTGTTCTCGTTTATCCTATATTATGTCAGGGACTCCCATATATAAACAGATTTACATTGCAAGTATTGTGTATTGTAAATGGCAATAGCTTCGCAGCTGTATGTTTTTCAGTAATATTCAATTCATCCAAATAGAACAAAAATGGAATCCTAAACACAGTAAACTCACGGTTATTCGGAAAATATTATTACATATATTAACCACAATCAAAATCAGGGGACTTTTGGCCTGATGAAGGTCCTGGTGGAGGATGGTGGGCAAACATAAACAACTGGCCCTTTTAAGCTAGACTTGGCGTATAAGGTCTACATGAAGGCAGTCAGAGGTTGACCGATACCTGAAGCCTCTCTCCTCCTATGCTGCGGCATCCCCACGTCCTATACACTGTGTATAGAATGTGATGACTCAGGGACCTTAGGCTGCTGCAGCAGAGGAGGAGAGAGGCTCCAGGTGAGTATAACTTTTTTTTTTTTTTATGTCTATCAACACCAGTGTCCTAAGCTGGCCATATTCGGGATCACATTTCACTCTATTTGTGCTGAAGTGGCTGAAATTCAATCACTGACTGCACATTCAACAAAAATGAAGGATTGCACAATACAATAGCCGGCAGAGGAGATTTATCCATCCAATGTCTTTAGCGTGGATGGGGGAATCAAATGATTTCTCTTGTTCAGCTTGTAAAGCTTGTGTATGGCAAACTTTACACAGGGATGGCCATATGTTTTTGTTATAAATACATGCTGAGCTCCTTAAATAGTAGTGCTAACTGGTAGCCAGTAATTTATATTTTTATTGTGTATTTACGGTACTAATCATTATTGTGATTTATTGAACACAGCAGAATCTCTAAGTGGCTTATTCTGTATTTGATTTATCTCAGAATCCTTTAAGTAAAAAAGCTGTTTACACTTTCCAAGGCACCTGAAGGAGAATCAACATGTTCCTAATTTAAATCCAGCCTTGTAATGTGCAGCATAAACTAGTGTGTAATATGGTCATGAAAATATGGCACAGGAAGTATACAAAACTGTAAAATGAAAACATTTATTTCAGCTCTATGTGACCTTTACAAAGCACAGTGTGACCTCACTAAAAACCGACCTTTAAAGCAGACATATATAAGTTTTTAATGTGCATGTATGCTAAGTTATGTGCAAGTGTAACAGTTGGTATTTATTAGTTCTCAAAGAGACAAGATTGCTTCTCCTGATAATGCTTTCACCGTACTTTCTCCTTAGATGGTCAGCACTATCTGGGTTTAGGCATCACCCAGGGTCAACGTCTATTTCTTAATATTCTTTCTCTTTCACAGTATATTCTGTGTCTTTATGTTTCAGGCTGAGTGTAATCATCTAAAGCTGGCCATACACTATACAATCTGTACCATGTCCTTCAGGTTTACCAAATCTGTGTAATATGGGGGCAAATCTAAACAAGCAATTCAATTTGTATCAAGACCTTGCACTGCATAGTTGAAAGCAAATCTAAATTGTACATTCGGACTGTATACAGTATGGTCAGATATATACAGATCAGCCTCTGCTGTACATCTTACAAAGTTAATTCAGTGTGATCATGGGCGGAAGGACAGTTGAGTAAACGGCAACTCCTTCCTACAGAAGACTAATTACATAATTCTCCCAGATTGTATCTCTCAGACTAGGGAATGCCCTTGCCTGGCGCTCAAGACTTTTTGTTGATAAACGTTACAGCTTCTTTTTATTCTGTTTTGGTTAATTGTATTGTTTTAAATTCTAAGTCAGAAATATTTTTGTGCAGACTTGTAAAGTTACTGACAGATCCACTTTAAGAACTTTAATTTCACTTCCGGTTCCGGCGCCCACCACAGCGGCTGCACATGTAACGTGCTCCAGCTACTCGGGACCACCACACGCCTATAAAATCTATTTACTGCTCCCCGACACCTACGACCAGGCTGCTCTATTGAACCGCACTGACCTGAGCTCCAGATGGATAAATTTGTTGCCCAAACGGGTGATCGCTCACGTTCAGATCACCGGAGGAGTGAGAAAGGCGCCATCGGGCCTTCAGAGGCCTCCAAGTCTGCTTCGTCCATGGCGGGATCCGGCTCAGAGGAGGATAACGCCGCGTACCCTTCCTCCATCGCGGCGGCGGTGGCCAGACTCCTCAGGCCTACTATACAAGAGGCAGTGGATAACGCCGTCCTAAAGGGGATTCAGGCACTGCGCCACGATATCATCGCCCAATCACAACGCCTAGCGGAAGCCGAATCCCGCATTACACTGTTGGAGGACGAGCTGGCTAGAGCCCACACGAATATACGGGAGACGGTGAAAACCCAAAGGTACCTACTGGAGAAAGTCGATGACCTCGAGAACCGGTCACGGCGTAGCAACCTACGTATAATTGGCATACCGGAATGCTATCTCCCGATGCCTTGATGGAGCTTTGTGCGCGTACTATTCCCTCTGCCCTGGGCATACCCACTGCGTGCGCGGTGGAAAGAGCACACCGCCTCGGTGCACAGAAACCAGACGCGACACGCCCACGCCCGGTCCTAGCCAAGTACCTCAATTACGCTGTCAAAGCCGCCATCCTCCGAGCTTCGCGTGCCAACTCCGACCTCCGGGTGGATGGGCACAAGATATTGCTGTTTGCAGATTATTCGGCGGAGGTTGGGAAGAAACGGAAGGCCTTTGCAGAAGTGTGCAAGATTCTCTACCAAAGAGGCATCAGGTTCTCCCTGCCACGCTACATCTCCAAAACCCGGAGGGGGAGAAGCTGATTTTTGCTACGCCTAACAAAGCCCACAAGTTTTTGGACTCTCATTCCCAGACTCTCTCTAACATGGAGCCACGTTCTCAAGCCAGTGGGAAAAGTATGAGACTCTCCCCACCGTCCCCCAACAAATCCGATCGGGAGTCAGACCGGGATACTCTTCCTACCTGAGGGTCCCATGGAACGCTTTGCTGACATTTTGGCGGGGCCTATATCAGAGATTGCACCGGTTCCTCGCAGCCCCTATGTCCCGCAGGGATACTCCATGGATGAGGGACTTTCTCTAACCTACCGATGGTGTCGTTATTTTCTCTCTCCTTCGGTTTCTTCCTTGAATGTTAATCCTTGACTTTACATATTTTTTATTTCTTTTTATTTCTTTTTTCTCAAGGTCTGTGCTACCACCTAGAGGGGACCCCTTATCCTCCTCACGGTTTTGAGATGGGAAGGGTGGGGAGGGCCTCTACACATGTCTCATTGAGTAGCACTCAACATATACTGTTTATAGACAGAGTTGAAGGGATGCAGCGAAAATCGTTGATCGGTGGTTAGATGGCCCCCTGTTTAGCGAGGCAGGTTGATTGTGCTAGTGTTGGTGGGAAAAAAAGGAAGTCACTAATGTTATTTACCGGGATTTCAACCAACTTTGCATTTCCTGGGTGCATCTACAGTTGTTATAGTTGTATAATGTTTTTTTTGTTCATTCTTTCTAGCCTCCTCCCAGCGTTGCAGCCTCCTCTCGAGCGGATATTTTGAAGAACCCTCCTCTCCTCGTGGCCTCTCCACTCGCTCCTCCTACCCATCGCATCCTCCTACAGGTATTTTTTTACACATGGTTGACACATGGACCCTCACGGTATCAAGTCTTTTGTATGATACATGAATGTCATCCTTGATGCAATTTAGGGTGGTTTCCTGGAATGTTAAAGGCCGCCGATCCCCCCATAAGAGGTCAAAAGTTCTATGACATTTAGCCACACTCAAGGTCGACATAGCAATGCTTCAGGAGACCCACTTATCCCTGGCGGACCTCCCTCGTCTTAGGAAATATTGGGTGGGTGATGTCGTTGGATCTCCCTCAGACGGCAGAAAAGCGGGAGTAGCGATTCTACTGCGAAAAACCCTACCCTTCCAAATTATTGACTCTTCCATTGACACGGAGGGTCATAGGGTTAGACTTCACCTCCGGCTATATAATACAGACTATGTACTTTATAATTTATACGCCCCTAACTCCCCAACCAAATCATTCTTCCAGGAAATCACTCAGCTGGTGGCCCAAGAACAATTTGACAACATAATACTAGGAGGAGACATGAACTCAGTCATGTCTACTCTGGAGGATAGACGATCGTCTACACGCAGGGATAGACCCACATCTCTGACAACCCAGTCCGCCCTAAATCTCTTTCATGATACGCTGTCTCTACATGATGTGTGGAGACTGCGCAATCCAGAGGGGAGAGAATATACTCATTGCTCCATGGTACACGACTCGTTCTCCCGCATAGATTATCTTTTCTGTTCTACAGCCCTACTGC
Organism: Nanorana parkeri; assembly: GCF_000935625.1. NCBI lineage: Eukaryota > Metazoa > Chordata > Amphibia > Anura > Dicroglossidae > Nanorana > Nanorana parkeri. Next base: position 78,809 of record NW_017307988.1, read on the forward strand.
CAGTCACAAAGAGTGCCACTATCCACGATATTGTAGTGTCTGACCATGCACCTATTGAGCTTCTATTTCGCACCACACTCCCCAAGGGAAATGCAAAATTGTGGAGATTCCCCTCTCGTCTCCTTAAGGACTCTTCCTTCAGGGAAGCGGTTAAGACGGGTTGGTGGGACTATGTCGCCACCAATTCGAAATTATTATACCAGAACTTTTTTCCCTCATACCACTAACTCTGTTAACATACTGTAGGTCAAACTTCCAGTTCTGGCGCCCACCACAGCGGCTGCACATGTAACGTGCTCCGGCTACTCGGGACCACCACACGCCTATAAAATCTATTTATTGCTCCCGACACCTACGACCAGGCTACTCTATTGAACCGCACTGACCTGAGCTCCAGATGGATACATTTGTTGCCCGAACGGGTGAGCGCTCACGTTCAGGTCACCGGAGGAGTGAGAAAGGCGCCATCGGGCCTTCACAGGCCTCCAAGTCTCCTTCGTCCATGGCGGGATCCGGCTCAGAGGAGGATAACGCCGCGGACCCTTCCTCCATCGCGGCGGCCAGACTCCTTCGGCCTACTATACAAGAGGCAGTGGATAACGCCATCCTAAAGGGGATTCAGGCACTGCGCCACGATACCATCGCACAATCACAACGCCTCGCGGAAGCCGAATCCCGCATTACACTGTTGGAGGACGAGCTGGCTAGAGCCCACACGAATATACGGGAGACGGTAAAAACCCAAAAAGGTACCTACTGGAGAAAGTGGATGACCTCGAGAACCGCTCACGGCGTAGCAACCTACGTATAATTGGCATACCGGAAAGCTATCCCCCCCGATGCCTTGATGGAGCTTTGTGCGCGTACTATTCCCTCTGCCCTGGGCATACCCACTGCGTGCGCGGTGGAAAGAGCACACCGCCTCGGTGCACAGAAACCAGACGCGCCCACGCCCGGTCCTAGCCAAGTACCTCAATTACGCTGTCAAAGCCGCCATCCTCCGAGCTTCGCGTGCCAACTCCGACCTCCGGGTGGATGGGCACAAGATATTGCTGTTTGCAGATTACTCGGCGGAGGTTGGGAAGAAACGGAAGGCCTTTGCAGAAGTGTGCAAGATTCTCTACCAAAGAGGCATCAGGTTCTCCCTGGCCTATCACTCCGAGCTTCGCGTGCCAACTCCGACCTCCGGGTGGATGGGCACAAGATATTGCTGTTTGCAGATTATTCGGCGGAGGTTGGGAAGAAACGGAAGGCCTTTGCAGAAGTGTGCAAGATTCTCTACCAAAGAGGCATCAGGTTCTCCCTGCCACGCTACATCTCCAAAACCCGGAGGGGGAGAAGCTGATTTTTGCTACGCCTAACAAAGCCCACAAGTTTTTGGACTCTCATTCCCAGACTCTCTCTAACATGGAGCCACGTTCTCAAGCCAGTGGGAAAAGTATGAGACTCTCCCCACCGTCCCCCAACAAATCCGATCGGGAGTCAGACCGGGATACTCTTCCTACCTGAGGGTCCCATGGAACGCTTTGCTGACATTTTGGCGGGGCCTATATCAGAGATTGCACCGGTTCCTCGCAGCCCCTATGTCCCGCAGGGATACTCCATGGATGAGGGACTTTCTCTAACCTACCGATGGTGTCGTTATTTTCTCTCTCCTTCGGTTTCTTCCTTGAATGTTAATCCTTGACTTTACATATTTTTTATTTCTTTTTATTTCTTTTTTCTCAAGGTCTGTGCTACCACCTAGAGGGGACCCCTTATCCTCCTCACGGTTTTGAGATGGGAAGGGTGGGGAGGGCCTCTACACATGTCTCATTGAGTAGCACTCAACATATACTGTTTATAGACAGAGTTGAAGGGATGCAGCGAAAATCGTTGATCGGTGGTTAGATGGCCCCCTGTTTAGCGAGGCAGGTTGATTGTGCTAGTGTTGGTGGGAAAAAAAGGAAGTCACTAATGTTATTTACCGGGATTTCGACCAACTTTGCATTTCCTGGGTGCATCTACAGTTGTTATAGTTGTATAATGTTTTTTTTGTTCATTCTTTCTAGCCTCCTCCCAGCGTTGCAGCCTCCTCTCGAGCGGATATTTTGAAGAACCCTCCTCTCCTCGTGGCCTCTCCACTCGCTCCTCCTACCCATCGCATCCTCCTACAGGTATTTTTTTACACATGGTTGACACATGGACCCTCACGGTATCAAGTCTTTTGTATGATACATGAATGTCATCCTTGATGCAATTTAGGGTGGTTTCCTGGAATGTTAAAGGCCGCCGATCCCCCCATAAGAGGTCAAAAGTTCTATGACATTTAGCCACACTCAAGGTCGACATAGCAATGCTTCAGGAGACCCACTTATCAGAGCGGATATTTTGAAGAACCCTCCTCTCCTCGTGGCCTCTCCACTCGCTCCTCCTACCCATCGCATCCTCCTACAGGTATTTTTTTACACATGGTTGACACATGGACCCTCACGGTATCAAGTCTTTTGTATGATACATGAATGTCATCCTTGATGCAATTTAGGGTGGTTTCCTGGAATGTTAAAGGCCGCCGATCCCCCCATAAGAGGTCAAAAGTTCTATGACATTTAGCCACACTCAAGGTCGACATAGCAATGCTTCAGGAGACCCACTTATCCCTAGCGGACCTCCCTCGTCTTAGGAAATATTGGGTGGGTGATGTCGTTGGATCTCCCTCAGACGGCAGAAAAGCGGGAGTAGCGATTCTACTGCGAAAAACCCTACCCTTCCAAATTATTGACTCTTCCATTGACACGGAGGGTCATAGGGTTAGACTTCACCTCCGGCTATATAATACAGACTATGTACTTTATAATTTATACGCCCCTAACTCCCCAACCAAATCATTCTTCCAGGAAATCACTCAGCTGGTGGCCCAAGAACAATTTGACAACATAATACTAGGAGGAGACATGAACTCAGTCATGTCTACTCTGGAGGATAGACGATCGTCTACACGCAGGGATAGACCCACATCTCTGACAACCCAGTCCGCCCTAAATCTCTTTCATGATACGCTGTCTCTACATGATGTGTGGAGACTGCGCAATCCAGAGGGGAGAGAATATACTCATTGCTCCATGGTACACGACTCGTTCTCCCGCATAGATTATCTTTTCTGTTCTACAGCCCTACTGCCAGTCACAAAGAGTGCCACTATCCACGATATTGTAGTGTCTGACCATGCACCTATTGAGCTTCTATTTCGCACCACATTCCCCAAGGGAAATGCAAAATTGTGGAGATTCCCCTCTCGTCTCCTTAAGGACTCTTCCTTCAGGGAAGCGTTTAAGACGGGTTGGTGGGACTATGTCGCCACCAATTCGAACTCCGTTTCCTCACCAATAATGTTTTGGGAAGCGGGAAAAGCTTTCTTGCGTGGGAAAGTAATGTCCTATGTCCACGGTAAGACTAAGGCGGTAACGGCTGAATACCATAGCGCAGGTGGGGTACTTAGACAAGCTTATGTAGATTTTAAAAATCATCCCTCTATCTCCACCAAAACTGCATGGACGAAAGCGAAGGGCGAATACGAAACCAGGCCGGACAAATTCGAATT
>NW_017307988.1:82493-103999 GCF_000935625.1 Nanorana parkeri
TATGAGAAAATGCTCCAAGGATATCAGAATGTCAGATGTTGCACCACAAATGAGCTCTGGAGGGAGACACAGTTTCGCATCCTGCATAAAGCATACTATGGCTTTGACTTCTTTCTTAAAATCAAGGCTCCGGCCCCTTACTTACGAGCATGCCCAAAATGTGACTTCCTGGGTGCTGATCTGACCCACTGCCTATGGCATTGTACAGATGTATCTGCCTATTGGACGCAGATTATCGCCCTACTGACTAACATCATGGGGACGCCAATACCACAGGAACCTTGGTTGTGCTTATTTAGCTACTGGGAATCGCCTCCCACCCTTAAGACGAGTAACAAGATGTGGCTGTTTACGTGTCTCATGCAAGGATCGTTAGGGAGATTGGCCCTCAGAGAATAAATGATCGGGTCATCAAGGGAGATGGGCTGGAAACAAGGGAGAGATATCCCATGGATCAAATTTTTACCTCATGATACCATATGTCTGTGGATTGGCGCTACGGCCAAGGAGGCGACTGGATGGGGAGGGGTGGAGAGGACACGGGGAAGAGAATGAGAGGCTAATGAATGGGATCTGCGAGAGGACGCTGCAACGACTGGCGAGCTACGAACGCAATTTAGATAATCTTTTTGTTATGTTTTCTATATGTTAAAGAGCAATTTCTTTATCCTTTCGATTATCTCGTTTGAATCTGACTTAACATGCAGAATCAGTGAGATTTGATGTCCATTACTGGGAGGATAATAGGACTCGACCGCAGTTGCTAGGGGGACGTGGAAAGAAATCTATTTACGAAAGACTGGCGCACTCCCTCCATGTTCCCCTAATAACTCGGGGACAACTAGATCAGTATATAGGGACTCCCTTAACATCGAACAGAGTGATGTAACTCTCGGTATTGGGTCATCCCTTTCAAATCCTCACATTAAAATATATATCTATATGTATATATCTCTTTAAACAAGACCAAATTGGACTGCATAATGTCATGTTTATTTGCGTGTTATATTGCTTGATAAATGTGGGCCACCCGTGACTTGGCCACTATACCGCAAGACACTAAACAAAACAAAACATAAATGTATGTACTGTATTGTATTCCTATGGTCACATGGTGACCTTGTTTAAGCCTAAATAAACTATTTTGGGAAAAAAAACAACTTTAATTTCACATGTTCTTACCCTGTACTACAAGCCTCCCTTGTGCTGTCCGGCGCACCCTGGTTCCAGGCTTGTTGGCAGCACACACATAGACTCCAGAGTGATGTATAGTGAGGTCTGAAATCATTAGATTTCCTGTTCCCAATACCTGGATCCCTTCCACACCAATAGGACGGCCATCTGCAAGGGACCCAAATTCAGGTTTATTGAATATGATATTACGTCATTTACGATTCACTTTGTCTATGCGAAATTACAACATGTAAACTGCTACAACTACCAGAATGTACGTTCAGTAAAGAGAACACCCTACCATTGTTGAAACACTGCCTGGCCAAAAAAAGTCACCACCTGAACTTAACTAAGCAAATAGGTAAGAGCCTTCCATTGGATAATTAGTCTAGGTTCAGCAATGTTATGTCCCCAAAAAATGAGGTCAGCTGCCTACCTGTATATACAGAATGACTAGTTTTTCCATCAATGGATTTTTTTCTGATAGCATGAGCATATTCCAAGATGATTCAAAATTCATCGGGCTAAAATCCTGACCTTAAGCCCATTCAGAATCTTTGGAATGTGCTGGAGAAAACTTTACACAGTGGTCCGACTTTAACATCATCACTACAAGAACTTGGTAAAAAATGAATAGAACTCTGGACAGAAATAAATGTTGTGACATTGCATAAGCTTACGGAAACTATGCCATTGCAAATGCGGTCCAACAAAATATTAGTGAGTGTGTGACCTTTTTTTTGGCCAGGCAGTGTATGTTAAATAGAGTCTTGTGGGATGATGAGGAATGGGACAACTGCAGAGAGTAACACCACCAATATGCCCAAATATGTTCTGACCATTTTACACACATAACAGCTAATACCCATAGCACACCATAGAGAAGTCAGACATTACTACTTTACCAATGGCTTATGGTTTAATTAAGAATTCCATAACTTACCAAGACGGCTCCAGGACACAATAGGCCGAGGGTTTCCAGTAGCCATGCACTCAAGAATTGCTGTCTGATGAACAGTCTTAGTGAGGTTCTCAGGACCAACTAGAATCATTGGATCCTTATATCCAGTGTAATGAGGACCTGCAACAGATAATGTCAATACCACTATTGTCATATATTCAAATATAAAATCTTCCAGTTTGTTATAATACATTTTCTTGACTATATGTTTTTAAGATCTCAAACCTGTCACAGTTAGCATGGCCTCAGGACTGTATTTAATACCAGCGGCATTTCTGGCCACACAGCGAAATATGCCCCCATCTTCAGCTTGAAGGGCAGTTATCTGCAGCACACCAGTGGGTAGCAAGGTGTATCTGTGTGTGTTAAAAAACATAAGGCTATGTAATTTTTATTTAATTTAATACCCATAATATCCATCATTTAATATGCATAAGCAGCCCTAATATATACAATACATGCAGTGCAAAGGGGGAATTTTCTCAGAAAATGTACAGATACAGGTAGATAACCATATATATGCCAGTTGGGCCACCAAACTGCACCAATCTGTCACAAATGTTGCCACCTATGGAGATCAGAGATGCAGATATGGTCAAATCAGGCCAGTCTGGACTGATGTGGAAATTCATAACTTACACACAGGGGACCATGGCATTAGTCCAACAAAGACCCCTACAAGTATGAATGCGACCCTCATATAACCACATCTTTCATCACTTCCGCCCCATATCCATGCAGTTATATGGTAGCTCGTAACTGCTCCACACACTGACCAATTATGTATGGGACCCTTTGTCTTAAAATAAACAGATTTCTGTGTAAATATCATGTGACAGGCAAACACGATATTGTCTGTGGTTTAACATAGGATATGGTTTTGTGTAGCCATTCACAGTGGATTGATCCTACTCCCTGTATCGCGGATGCCCATTTTCTAAATTGCCTGGGAAGCCGGTGTTTTAGCAAAAGAACACTGTCTTCACTTCTTGAGGTTGCCTGGCTTCCTGACCAAACAGGAAGACGGGCGGTGAGTCATGAGGTGCCGTCCGGCTTCCTGATTGGCCAGGCTGCCTAGCAACAAGTGAAGCCGGCTTCCTAGTCAATCAGGAAGCCGGGCGGCACGTCATTACCTGCCTCCCGGCATCCTGATTGGCTAGGAAGCCGGCTTTACTTGTTCCTACGCAGCCTGGCTTCCTGACCAATCAGGAAGAAGCCGAGAGGCAGGTCATTACATGCTGCCTGGCTTCCTAATTGGTTAGGAAGCCAAGCTGCCTGGTTGGAAAAGAAACCGGCTCCATGCTCCCTCGGCACTGCTGGTCAGAGGGAGATCTCCCTCGGTAATGCCTGACCGAAAGTTCCGATATCGGAGGCAAGTATCAGAGCATTTGGGCGAGTACAAGTACTCACCCAAATACTCGGTATCGGCACCGAAAACGATACCAGTATTGGTATCGATGCATCCCTAGTTATAACCCGTCAGCTTTTTTTGGCATCTATATCCCATTGGGGAGATTGCCTTTCACTTTCTGCCCTATAGCCACAACAGGAAATTCCCTTATAGTATCATCTGGTGATCATCAGGGTCATCAGAACTAGGGTCTCCATTGGAAGATTTCCCATCTATTCCTGTTCTGGTAACAACCCAAAATTTGGGATTTCTTTCACTTTCACTGATAATGGTCACCAGGACAAATAGAGGAGGTGAATCTCCCTTACAGGGACATGGATAGCAATACAAACCTGACAGCTGTTCTAATCCCTGCCCACACTAAAAAAAAGTTTTGCCTTCAGTTGCACTTAAACCACTATGTCGCCTGCATTTCTACAACACATTGTCCCATTTACCTTGGGTGCTCTGTGTTTATAATTTCTCCATTTCGTTCCCATATAATCTGTGGTTCCGGCACTCCACGGATCTGACACTGAAATCTAGCCACGCCACCTACTTCTAGAGTCATGTCTCGGGGAAAGATGTGAAAATCTAAAATGCCTATTGGAGGAGAGAAGAGTTACATAAAGAAGACACAATTGTACAACTTCAAAAGTTTAACAAAATAAAGGAAATAAGGAAGAATCATTTTGTATCACAAAGTTTTTAAAGTTCACAATTCACAAAAAGGAGAACTTCCCAGTCATTTCAACAGTGGTAAGCTATCACAGCACGATCCGCCATCTCTGCCAGTCTCACGCTATCATGTTTTCTTGGCGTTACCCTGCTTATCCATAAGAACTTTGTTATTTTTGGTTTGGCAATGTTGTAAAGTTGATTGTCTAACAAAAGCTTGTAAATCAATAAAGAGTACAAACAGGTTAGGTTTATCTATGGGGGGAAAAACCTGAAGCCGTTTTTCATTTAAAATGAGTAGATGTGAAGATGAGTGGAATATTTTCACTGTGTTGTTTTGGATTTGTTGACAACTTTTCTGTGGGATTGCTCTCCCCAACATTTTCTCCTTCAGGGTCTGTCTACTGTCTCTCGTGACTTATGGGCCTCATGTACTCATCAGTAGGTGAGATAGGTGAAGTGACAACAAGTGGATAACAGGCCTGAAAAACTTCTTTTATTTCCTGCTGCTGATAAAGGTTACGTTTTCATAGATACCAGTTGGAAATACTGACAATAACCATTCACTGCAGGTTATTTCAACACAAGCCACCATTTTGGGACTCCTGTTCTCAAGCTATTCTCTAAAGATTATTATCTTGTGTGCATACATCAATCCTTGTCTTTTGTGAGCTGTTCCGTACAGTCTGATAATTTCCTTTTAAATAATCGTTACCCTTTTTATGCCTTTACTTGATGATTTAGTTTATATTCTGTACTAGCCTTAAATATTGTAGAATATAAAAATGAAAACATTATAATTAAAGATGTATTTTACTAGATAACACGGTCAGGGTTATTCACAGAAGGGTGAAGAGTTTAGAGAAGGCAGGAGAAGTGAACAATCTAGGCCAAAACAGCTGATTTGGAAAAATTCAACAATTCAGCTCACTTTCCAGTTCAGCTATGTTGTCCTAGATGGTTCCCTTCTTCTGCCTTCTCCAAACTCTTCACCCTTTTGTGAATAAACCTGTGTGTTTTTTTTGGTATAGACATTTATTAATAAACCTTTTATGTGTTAGTGTAGGGAATGGTTAAAACCCTCTGTCAGTTTTAATGTCTGCTCCCCATTACGGAGATTGTACTTAACTTCCTGCCCAAAAACACAACAGGAAGTGAGAGACATTTTTTCAATAGTGAGGCAAACTTCCCTTTAAAGCTGGCCTTACACTGTTAGAATTTTGGCCGATTCGAATTGGGACAAATTCTAGCAGTGGTTGGCCATTCCAGCTCAACGACTTTTGGCGAATAAGCCAGGCCAGAAATTGTCAGCCAATCAGCTGTAGTCATTGTTCAAAAATGTATTGAACACAATAGCCTGGTGGGGGGTATTAGCATGGATTGAGGAATCTGTTAGATTTCTTTTGTACAGCCCATAGACTGAACAAAAGAAATTTACCAATCTATGGCCAATTTTAGACAGTTGTCACTAGATCAGGTGTCCCCATTGGAAGATTTCCCCCCTTCCCCTTTCTGGTGAAATGTACTGGCTTGCTTATGATTGCTGTTTATAAAGCATGTTCAAGACCAAATTTCAGTCTCTAGGTCCTTCTGTACACTTGTGTTTTGGCACGCCTATCACTCAATGTTTGATTTACTAATGGAAGGACACCTAGTTGCCCCCATCACTACACAAGCAGCTTACAAGATGATTCGACAAACAAGACTTCTCCTCTCACACAGCCCTAAGCTCAGGGTCCAGTGCTTTTGCACTCTGTCCCCTAAGCAATAACAATCTATCAGAGGGTCTAAAACCTCCATCTGGAATTACACAATAAACAAATGATTTCTGCCTCCATCACAGAGGCCTATTGTATCATGCTTTTTACCCATATAAAAAAAAAAAAAAAAAAAAAAGGCCAAAAAAGTCAATGTTGTAATGCTTTTTCTTGTATAGTCAGTGAAGCCAAGTCCACTTCAGCTTCAGACTTGGTTGAAGTGTATGATAGCATTAGCTGCACGCCAAATCTGTATACGCTGCACAAATTTCACATTACCGACTTTCATCAAATTCACTCCATTGACACCCGCTGACATGCACACCCAAAGGAGACACTGCAATGCTTAGTGATTTACACCTAACCAGCCCTCCTCAGTGTCACCTCCCGTTAGTGTCACACTACAGCAGATGGGGGACAACGTGCTAGCCTCTATAAAATGCCCCCAGGGAAGAAGCTCTCAGTTCAGGTATTGTGCGGAAGTGAGAAATTGGGCTTCCTGTTTGTTTCTCCTCACACGTTGGTCTAGATGTTTGAAAATGTGAAAACTTCGCTTGTATCCAGGATAGTCAATGCAAAGCCGTTGTTGAAAGGGAATTTTCTTTAGCAATTTTCTTGTGAGATTAAATGTCAAAGAAAATCACTACAGGTCCAGACGTATTGCCAATGAATATTCATTTTGGGTGAATATTTTAACTGTTCTTGTACATAATTATTCAGCACACATGAGCGCACCCAATTTACACAGCATGCAAATGTATCAATATAATAAGCATATTTTACTGTTTTATGTGGTTGCACTACAGAATGCAATTTGTTAGTGGAACATTTAAGGCTCCAAAAGACTTGTAGGATGTAAAACCTAACTGAATTATATTTAATTTGCTATATCACAGTGTATCTTACATAACTGCCTTTAAAAAAAAAAAACTTTTCACCATTTACTTTTTCTTTGTTGCATCTCAGTGAGGCTGATCTCTTGAAGCCTCAACTGACAACAGTGGACCACATCTACTTAAAATGAAACTAAACACAAGAGTTAATCCTAAAAATTAGGGATGCACCAATACCATTTTTTCAACACTGAGTACGAGTACAAATACTTTTCCTCAAGTACCGATACCACTATTGGTATCTGTGCCAATACTGAGCATTTGCACGAGTACTCATTCTCCTACACATGCTCCCATACCAAAAACAGATACTGATGCTTTTTTTTTCAAATGAAGTATAAGGTCTGGTGCCTGCTGGGGACCTCGTGGCAGCCTACTTGGGAACCACACATAAGGGCTGGGTGTGTGCTGGACTGCGCTGCACTGCAGGTGATCCGATCCCCGAGAGAAAATCTGAGCACATGAACCATGTCCAGATTTAGAAAGCACAAGAAGATTGTCACTGATTGTGAGAACCAAGTGAAAGGTGAGTGCAAGGTGTGTACCCTTCCTGAGGCCAGCTTGCCCTGCTCTTTCTACCCACTGCTGCCAACCTTCCACTAAATTTTTGGGGTTTGATAATACCTTGCGCTAATATCGTGCAAAATAAAAATTTGCAACTGCCATCATTTTATTCTACAGGGTCTTGGCTTTCAGAAAATATATCATGTGTGGGGGTCTGAAGTACTTTTCAGGCCTAAAATGTGGATTATATCATGGGTGCAAAAAACGAAAACAAGGCATCGGTCACTAAGGGGTTAAGTAGCAAAAATATTTCTGGACATACATGTCCCTTGAGCAAAATGGGTGGCCGGGCTGAAAGGGCAGCGTATGTGTAGGCATGCCTATCCTTTAAAGGAGGGATGTGAGCATGTACAGAGTGGGTGGGGCTATCAGCATTGACAACACTTCCATGATTTGGAGCAGAGTTGTCCCCCTACAGAAGCAAACCAAGGCAGGATCAACAGGCATTTTCTATATCTTACACAGGGTTATAAAGAAAGATTGCAGTGCTTTTGGAATGAACAGTCTACAGCAGGGGTGCCCATTAGGTAGATTGTGATCTACCAGTAGCTCTCAAAGCTGATGCCGGTAGATCACAAAGGGTGTGAATGGGGGCCCCTTTATTCCATTTTGGTATATTTTTCTAGCTGTGCACACATGATTACCTATTAGCCTGAGTCTGCTGAGCCAAGCTCACCGACACCTTTCTGGTGGATACTGGGGGTTGAAGTGCTATTTATTACATCAAAGAATATTAGTTTACCCAGCATGTTGCACTACACTGTTTGCAAAATACAGCAAGGTGAGCCAGGAGAGAGAGTGGGGAGAGAAAGCCAGGAAAGAGAGAGAGAGAAGAGACAGCCAGGGGAGAGAGCAAGGAGAGAAAGCCAAGAGAGCAAAGAGAGAAAGCCAGGAGAGAGAGAGCCAGGAGAGACAGCCAGGAAAGACAGCCAGGAGGATGAACAAGGAGAGACAGATAGGAGAGACAGGCAGGAGAGAAAGCAAGAACAGACAGCCAGAAGAGAGAGAGCGAGGGAGGTCTTTTTTTGTTGGTAGATCTCATGTAGTTCGCCATTTGAAAAGTAGATCTTAACACAAAAAATTGTGAGCACCTCTGGTCTACATGATATATTTGATGTTACTGTTTACCCACAGCAATGGATATAAATGTCCATAGTTTAGTAGGTTCTTTTAACATATTCACATAAAGTCCAGCAACAGTTTCACAGACGTGTTTAGAATCCCAGAAGCATTAAGCACTGTTTTACTGTACTGCATGGTGACACAGGGGCCAATTGACAGTTTTAGTCTCTCAGTGATACCCTAGCGAGGGCAGGCTCTGATCTCTGCCCAGTTACAGGGTCTTATTTGACAACTCTGCCAAGCTGATGAGTTCCCGGCATGACTGGTAAGCAGCCTGTGGATTTGACCTACATTTCACTGAAGCAGGATTAATGCAGCTTGTGCGGAAAATCCCGAGGAACCAGTGCCACTCACAACCTCTGCCCAGTGGATATTAGGAAAGGAGGGGTTAACCTCTCTAGTGCCACAACAAATCATGCACTCATCTCACTGAACAGAAACAACACTAAAACCATACTCTGGTCTTTGGTGTGACCTGTTTTCTTCTTTTTGCCATTGTTTTATAACTATTTCCTGCACTAGCATTTGCTTCTTGCACTTTGCAAAATACAATACTCATTAGTATGAGTGTATGTTTTCCAAGAATGGAAGATCCAATTAGAAAGCAGGTTAGCAAGGTATACAAGTCAATTTTTAACAACTAAAATAAAAATCATCATTTTCAAACGTTAAAAAATAGGAGCACTTTACCCCAGTGTATGTTGGCGCTTAGACGAAAGGCTTAGCCTACATTTTCTGTAAAATGTCAATCAGTGCACTGCAACTCCGCAATATTAATATATGTTACAGGTGTTGTAGAAGGACATAGCAGATGTAATAACTGCTAACAGCCGCATGGCCTTGGAGGCCCAGATCTGCACACTTGAAAGCATTATTCTGGTATGTTTATTACCTGGTTGTGACTTTTATGCCTATTTTGTGCATATGTGAATTGTTGCTCACAATGAGTACATTCATGGGAAAATGTAAGTACACCCTTTCAGCACTGTTGACTCTTTTAACATATTCGAACAGGTAAACCTGAGATCTTCATTCAAACAATGTCCACAGAAGAATGTGACATACTTGAAGAAATCACACTTAAAGTGACACTAAACTCAGGAGTTAAATCTTAAAAATGCATTCAAGTACCCTAAGGCCTGATTTCACCCCCAGGCCACCGTGTTTTGCCATGTAGAACCGCGTTTTTTGCTGCATGTTTTTGAGGTTAAAACGCGTGTACATTAAGTTGTGTGTTTTTATAAGCTGTAATCTGCCAAAAAGACATTCATGTACTTTTTACAGTGACAGGCATTTTGCTTTTTGTGACAAAACACTCTTGTAGGAACTGGGGCCATAGGAATTAACTGGATTTTTTGGGTGAAGCTTTTTGTCATGCTGAATCAGAACGCTCAGTGTGAACCAGGCCTAACTATTAAAGGAGAACTATGGGGTAAGTGTTTTTCCCCATAGTTCTCCTAGGGGTCATGGGAGGACATAAACTAGGGTCCTCCCATGACCCAAAGCTCAGTATATCGCGAGCTCCAGCTTGCAATATACTGAGACTGCCGCAGCCGGGACGGATCCCGACATTACTGTCGAGATCCACCCAGCTGCGTGATTGACAGCTTGCTCTGCCTATCTACAGGCAGAGCCAGCTGTGCCCGCCCCCCTCCCCTGGCCGTTCCGCCAGTCAGCACTGGAGGATCGGAGCGGGGAGGGGGGGATTCCCTGCAGTCACGGACAGTCATGGCTCTCTGCAGTGACACGATCGAGAAGTGAACGAGCGGTGGTATGTGTTCGCTCACTTCCAAATCTATTGAGCTGACGTGTGACAGTTTCATTGTCACACGTCGGCTCGAACTACGAGGTTGAGTGAAAAACACTCATAGTTCTCCTTTAAAAATTGTTTATTTTTGTATCACTCAGCTGTAGATCTTCAAATTATCTCTGAATTGGCGCTGACTCTGTCCTTCCTTCTGGAAGGTCCGGTGCCTGCTGGGGACCTCGTGGAGGGGGGAGGGGGCTACTTTTGTTCCCCATGGTCCCTATGTATATTGTAAAGTAGCCACCGCTCCAAATTCGCTCCCCTGAAGGACTACAATTTTTAGTTTACTAATTTGTATTGAGATTGTAGTCCATCACGAGAGTGAGCTTGGAGCAGTGTCAGCACCAATTCAGAGATGATTTGAGGATCTACAGCCGAGTGATACACAAATAAGATACATTTTTGGGTACTTGAATGCATTTTAAAATAGACTTATTGCATTCATCTTTGGAATCTAAATGAACATAAATGCAGATTTGTCACATGTAAAAAGTAAGTACACTCCTACCACCACATCAGATCAATGAAATTAGAATTAGGTACCAATGATTACAACCTGCTTAGAGCGTATGCAGATGGAACCAGTCTAATTAAAACCTCAGGCAGCCAGGGTCTGGTGTTCTCTTTGCTATCGAAGCGTGTGGTGTTGTCATACCAAGATCAAAAGGACTCTCTACAGCCCTCAGAAAGAAGGTTGTGGATGCCTATAAGTCTGGAGAGAAATTTTATAGGATCGCCACATTTTTAAAGAAAAATAATATACAAGTGGCATAGATATTAGGTGACTGCCAATTTGTGCATTGTGCAATTTGTGAAAAATAAGATATGGACTAGTGAATCCAGAGTTGTATGGCCACAGAGAGCACTGGACACAGTGCAAACCGAAGACAGCATTTGCGTAGATAAACCTCATATCAACTTTGAAGCATGGTGGGGGAAATGTTATGGTTTGGTTGTTGTGCTGCTTCAGCTCCTGGGCAGCCTGCAGTTATTGAATCAACTATGAATTATACATCATATGAAAGTGTGCTTGATGAGTATAAGAGGCCATCTGTCCACAATCAGAAGATGAACTAGAAATAGATATTTCCAGTTCCAGTGAGTATAAGAGGCCATCTGTCCACAACCAGAAGATGAACTGGAAATGGATATTTCAACATGACCTGATCCTAATTCGAGGAACTGTAGTCCCACCATACCGGGTCCTGGGTCAGTTTACGCTACCCAACCATATGGACTGAGCACTGTCGGCTGAGATGTACCAATATGTTACTGTTTATACTGAAACTTTTTTCCTTCTCTATTAATGTTTTGGTAACCTTCCGCTGAATGTGTACCCATGTTATGTTTCGGTATTTATGTGATAAACTGTCAAACCAATTTTGTTACATCTGATAAAATTAATGTTTCTATGTAAATATTTAGCCATAAAATTAAAAAATATTGAACAGAAAAGTCAACAATTTCCATGTGGTGTACTTACTTTTTCTAATGAATGTAGTTATCACAACCACGCGTGGTATTTTTTTAGCACTGGAGCTTGTATGCACACAAACGTTTGCACCCCTAGACCAGGATCACTCTTTTCCACAAGACATTGACTGGTTTACTGGTACTAATCAGGCTCAGAATATTGTTACAATGGTGTTGCTTTTCCAAAGGAATACCGGCTGTTCACTTAGCAAACTCAATGTTCATTGAGCTTAGTAAATAAGATTAAAGGAGAACTATGAGATGAGTGATTTCCACTCACCTCATAGTTCTAACCGACCTGTGACAATGAGACTGTCACAGGTCAGCTCAGTAGATCGGGAGGTGAGCGAACACATACCAGGTTCGCTCACCTCTCGATCCTGTCACGGCTCTCTGCCGTGACAGGGGGAGGGGCTGGATTCCCCTCTCCCCGCTCCGATCTGCCAGCGCTGACTGGCGGAACGGACGGGGAGGGGGCGGGTACAGCTGGCTCTGCCTCTAGATAGGCAGAGCCAGCTGTCACTCACGCAGCTGGGCGGATCCCGTCATCTACGTCGGGATCCGCTCCGGCTGCAGCGTCTCAGTATACCGCGAGCTGTAGCTCGCAGGATACTGAGCTTAGGGTAACGGGAGGACGCTAGTTTGTGTCCTCCCGTTACCCTAAGGAGAACTATGGGGAAAAACACTGACCCCATAGTTCTCCTTTAAGCTATGTTTACTACAATTAATCAATCACTTTTATTTTCCCTCACACGTGAATGGATATTCAAATTGAACACAGGTTTACCTTTTTTTCACTAACATTTATTTTGCAAAAGTGAACCGCTCTATTAATTTAGTGAATTAACCCCAAAGAGTACACAAACCTATATGAGAATAATCTGTATATCATTTCCATGTAACTTTAGTAGTGCGAGGTTTTCGATCCATCTGAACATCGGAAGTTTCAACCTAAAGCAGGAGATCTGAAAATTCAGGAAAAAGTTCTACCACCAAACAACTATTTTGTTTACTAATTATGGTCAATTTTCTTTTAAATGTATTTTAAACATTCATTTGGCTCAATTCACAAAGCAAACATATCAGTTTAAGGATCCCTATTTAAAAAAAAGTGACAGTTATTTCCTGCAGAGTCCAATAAGATTTGAAATTGACAGTCACATGGTGGAAAAAAAAGTTATACTCACCTGAACATTGGAGCCGGCTTGCTCTTAGACTAGGCCCTGGAACTTCTCTCCCCCTCCACCACAGCAGTCTAAGGACCTCATCGTGTTCTATACACAGTGTATAAGACATACCATCGCTATAGCTGAGGACGAGACAGGCTGAAAGGAATGCTATCAAAGCCGGTTGGCACCGAGGATCAGGTGAGTATAGCTTTGTTATTTTCCTCCTTAGACCAAAAGGAGCAGTTAACCCTTGCAGTGTGAGAGGTAGCCCCGCTGCAAGAGTTACTAATTCTTTTCCCTGGAATTCTGCTTTAAGTGTTAAACTTTCTGAATTAATCGATGGCTAACACAGGACAATACTCTACTACTGCTAGGATGAAAAATATTTCCTGCAAAAAGAGTTTTGTTTCTATTGAGATACTTTCTACTCAAACATGCCTAAAGCAATGCAACCGCAGCAGCTTTTCTCATTACAACACACAGATTGATCAGGTGGTTTTAGTGAAAAAGAAAAAGGCTTTGCATGTTGGAATCGGTTTTAGTAAGGACATATAAAGGCATACATTATTTTCTTCTGAACAGAAACACTGAGAATCTACACCAAGTTTGCTAAGATCTTTGAAATGTTTACCTGAAGGAGCGTTTGCAATGTCCTCCAGCCATAGAGAACTACAGGTCTCAGAAAGTCACGATGAGTACTTCCCAACAACAAGCCCCCAGATGTGTGACAGCTGGAAATGCATCGCTTGATACATTTGTTCTTTCCCCGTTTTTTTTATAAATCAAAGCCATTGAACCTTCAACAATGTGCCACTGAGGGACTCACCAACGTCAACAGTTAATCAGTTATGGTAATTGTTATGACAACCTATACAAGCACTTCTTGTGTGGTTTAGCTGGAACTTCTCAGAAACCCTCCTTAAGAAATGTTATGTAAAGGACATCAAAGAACGGACAGAGCAGCTGCATAGTGGACCATGACATAGTTAATGCCACTACCGGCTGGCACAGCCCCAGCTGAAGCTGCTTCCCTTCATTGGAAAAGTAGGCCAGATTCCCACATGACTGCTGCTGCTTTCCAGCAACTCCTGCTCGTTTAGGGAGAAAGAGCTGAAAATAGCTCCTGTGGGAACTGTGACAGGACAGATCAGCCTGGGGGTGATCCACTATGCCACCCAAATCAGCAGAGCTCATTGTATTCAAACAGTGTTATATCTAGTTGAACATGTCCTTAATTAGGGGCTAATGTGGGCAAATCTGTGCCCTGGCTGTCTAGGTCAGCTGGCTTGTTACACAATACCGAATGTTTCATAGATGCTATGACACTTGGAGCCATATTTCAGCCATCATAACTTGGCAGTAGCAAAAGCTGGCTATAAAAAAAACTAGTGACAGGAACAATGTTCAGTTTGGGTAAATTGGATTATCATTTTGTGATTATGCATTGATGTTTAATCAGATTTAATGAGGTCTACTTATGTACATGAACTCAACTTTGATGATATTGATGGTTTTGAACATCCTTAAATCTATGTAGCTGTCTACATGAATGCAAAGACCAGAACAGAGTACAGACACTCGTCACTTAACGAGAGAGTTTCGTTCCTACGACTAGGTCGTTTAGGGAATTGGTCACTAAGTGAGGAATAGAGGAAATCAGCTTTAATAAACAGTACATGACTTAGGTTTCCATACTGCAGATACCAATGTACAGTACAGTAGTGAATACTGGCTGATCAACTGCGGGAATGAGAGCTTGAACAAAATTTTCGTACAGTGTACAATACCAACTGGCTGTTGAGCTGGTTGTAAGTTCAAGCAGTCCTTAAACAGGTAGGTGGTTAAGTGGGGAGTAGCTGTATTGTAATTGGATGAATGGTCAATCTGACTATCTGAAAGGTTTGTACCTTTTTCATGGCATTACAATGTATGGAGATGCCTAATGAGAGCATCCCTTGTTGACATACAGGTATACCTTCTCACATTGATAGAGAAAAGAAGCTAGGAGAGATAATCCATTAACACCTTGTTTTCTATCTGTGGGACCAATGATCAACAGCTTATTTGGGGGGCCCCTTCCAGGTTAAACTTGACAGTCTACTTGCTCCAGGGCTGCTAGCCAGTATGCATATTGTGCATGGACAGGATCTCTGAGGAAAATTGAGCTTTTTTTATGTTTTCTTAAGAAAAGCTGCACATGTGCATGGTTTTGTTCATTTATGATGCAAAGTGAAGGATAAACATTCAGAATAAGAATTTTCCATTCATTACTATTATTTCAATGGATCTGATTAAAACAGTGCAGGGGCACATTCTCACAGAATCAAGAGCATCCAGGAGGCAGCAATGAGGCAGGATGACATCACCGACACCCCCAGGATGTGCGGTTCGAGTTATTCTCCACTTTTTTCTTCTAATTTTTTACACCCTTTTTAATCTGTTTGGTCTTTGGCTCCACTTTAAAATGCAGCATTGCCCTCATATTAAAATAAACCTGAACTCAGAAAGACGATTTGCTATGTTATAGGGAACTGTGCCTAACAGTGCCCTGAAAAATTTACCTTTTGTCTTGAATTCTGCTTAAAATATAGCAGAGCATTTCCTGTGCCTTTTAATTGGGGATATATAACTGAAAGCTTAGGGTATCCTCCCAGATTAAAAACAAAAGAAAAAATATACAGTATATAACACAAACCAAACCAAAAAACGTCAGGTTAGAATATATAGTATATTACAAAAAATTTAATTTTTGTTATTGCTACTTAGAGTTACCTGTGCATTCAGTCCCATAACTGTATATATGCATTATAAATTCCTCTAAGACACTGCTGCCTGCGATTGCCAATCACATTAGATTTTAAATCTGATGATGTCACTACTATACAGCTCACTGTTCTCCGCGCTGGAGAGAAATCGGAAGTGCAAGGATCTCCCTGATTATACTTCATTCATACTGTGGATCTATGCATTCTCCAACACTTTTGCTGCTGCTTAAATATTCTCCTATTAGTCATTAAATTAGTGTTTCTCAACCTTTTTTTCATTCGCACCACCTTTTAAAAGTATGCAAAATCTCACGCCACCTCAGTGTAAAAGGTAAAAAGCGTAAATGTTAAAAATCTGAGATAGGGGCCTAGTGTGGATTTTAAGGTTAGAGCCACACAAAAAACTCAAATAAAGTGGGGTTCCCCCCTTTTACATCAGAATTCCCTCTTTCACATCTGCAGATCCCTACACATAGAAGCCCCTTCCATTCACATAAGTCACCTCCACTTACACTAGAGCCCCTCTTTCACATCCAAGTCCCCCCCTTTCACATCAGATTTCTCAAACCCCCTTCACATCAGAGTTCTACCATCGCATCAGGAGCCACAGCTGCAGCAGTATCGCAGAGAGTGAGATGCAGAGTAGGACTGGACGGAGGTGAACTTCCATCCTTTTCTGAATGGATCCCATCCTCCCTGGATTAGTGTAATTTGTTTCCATGGTGTTGGTGGACAGCCTGACATCACCATGAAAAGGCATGATGCTGTGTGAAAATGTCCAGACACCCCTGAGGAAGCCAGAAGGCACACCAGGGTGCTATGGCAACCTGGTTGAGAAAGGCTGCAAGAGATAACCATTCATCAAGGAAGCAACTCTGACTTATGTGAGCAAAGTCCTGCCTCTACCAAGATGGCCACCTCCACACAGAGACATGATAAGTCTGTAATGTGGGAAAAGGTCAGCTGCGGGCAGACCACAGGCAACATTGATGACTAGTCCTTTGCACTCTGCCTGCCATTTTTTGGGCACAGCTTCCAGTGTTCAGGTCCTCTTTAAGTACACACTTATCTGTAGCTCATCGGGGGGAAACTAGCCAAAGACAAAGTGCATTTTCATGCAGTAAAATGCATGCGTTTTACTGTTGAAAAAATAGAAACTGTGGACTGTCCCTTCGAAAGCAAGCATTTTTCTGCCAAGATAAAGCACTTTTTATTCGAGCAGACAATACAGATATAAATAATGTAACTCGCATTGTTCTATTCTTTGTTTTGGAAGAGTCTCCCTGGGTAAGTTTGTGCACACCTGTTTGCAGATCATGACAGAGAGTATTATTTTTTGAATGCAAACCAAAAATCATTCTATACATCAAAAACGACAATATAATGAGCACAACTGGGAGAGAAAACTGGGAAAAATGGAAAAGAACAGAACCTGTATTATTTTACTAGCAAAATTATGCTTGTTCAATGTATGACAGAAAGGAAAAACATGTTTATAAAAAGTCATCGTTAGTATTTAAGTTGTAGCAATGCTACTTACACTCTCTGCTGCTGCTCTAAAAGAAAAAAAATATTGTGAAAATAGCAAAACCAGCACAAACTGAAACACTAAAATGCACCCAGCAATATAAAAGGACCAATCTGGCAGTTAGATTATAGTTCAAAAGGTAGTCCAGAATACAAACATGACCATATAGATTAAGGAAGTTTGTGAAGTGTGCAGCCAACTCCATGGCTAGGTTCACACCTGGGCGTACCATAGGCACGTTTTTTGCATGTTTTTTAGCGCGTTGTTTCGTTCAGTGAAACACGCGTTCGACGCTCGTTTTTATACCTCCCTGGCGGTATGATTTTTAAAAAATGTTTCCTTTATTTTCTCTGTCTTTTTTTCTGTTTTTTTTTAACTTTCAAACTTCCCGCCGGTTCCGCCCCCCTGCGACGCGGCCGCTCCCAAGGGACGGAACCCGGACTTGTATACCCTCAATAGGGTCGTATGTCATCTTGACCATTTATGGTTTATTTACTGTAATTTGAAGTCATATATATGTATGGACCAGCATGTGGCAAAATGCTTACAGTTCATATATTGATTTTATTGAAAAGTATTGATGTTTTTATGGATAAAATATTTACTAAAGATGGAATAATTTTTTTTAAAGTGCGTCTGTTAATGTTGGCCCTAAAAATCCCTTCCTTCTTTTTTGGCTGAGGCCGGGAATTATCCAGCTTATTATGCAGTCTATAACAAATGACTATATACTACCGGGGTGTGGCCAGCCGGACATCCCTTCACTGAAAACCAGCGTAATATGTATCACAACAAAATATACCAGGTATGGAAAGTAGGTTTTTATTAACCTTCCATAGTTAATTCACTGCCCCCCCTAACTGTTAGGACCCAAGAAAAATCATGTAGTTCTAGGTAAAGGGGATCTTGTAACTTCCCTTCTACCTTCTTACAGCACTTTGTTCTTGACCCAGCACTGTCCAATGGGGGTCACAAGAGGTTCTTAGGCCATGGTGAGAACCTATAAAGTAATACTGCAGGGCTCCAGCAGGCTTGTGAAAAACTATTGAGATGCTCTTTACTGTGCCTGCTATCCAGCAATCATTTTACTGATACAAGTTTATTTTGTTGCTATAATAAAACTGGTTCTCTGAAAAGAAGATATTGAATAGTCTCCTGTTATCTGCATCACCAATCCAAGTTAAACCTCTGGCTAAAGATCCTGCAGAATCCAACACTTTTGGGAATGTTGATTCCCTGGTACCCCGTTATATCCAGTGATTCCTCCTACCAGCCACTATGTCACCATAGGGCACAGTAGTGACATGGGGACTGGTGGATCAAACCACAAAGTGAAGTGGGTAGCCAGCAATCTGATACTCCTAGAAGTCTTCAAGATCTTCAGCCTGAGGTTTCTCTATACTAGTGAATAGATTGGTGGTGCTGGCAGCAGCAGAAGTGAGTATTCTGAGTCTTCTATTCAAAGAGCCATTTATTGCATAGTTCTATTTATCAACTGCGCTGCTTTAAGAAGTATATCAGTGAAAGGAGAGGTATTTAGGAGAATGTACACATGGACCAAAGCTGTAGCCTGCAGATTGATTCAGTACTAGTTTGTATTGAGCCAACTGGTTTCTACAAGTTTGAGTACATATTTTAGGTGTATGAAAACCCCAAGTCTGACTAGATAATAGACAGAAATGGAATGACTCAACTCTCACATATCTACTCCCGCCAATGGAACCTCAGTGCCAGGTACAACTTAAATCTAAAAGTTAATTAAAAAAAGGCACTCAAAACAGGATCAGTCCGATAACCTCAATTTATTCCCAAAATGGCATAAAAACAGTCAATGACAAACTTCTAAAGACCTTTGTTATTGACTGTTTTTATGCCTTTTTGGGAATAAATTGATATTATTGGACTGATGCCATTTCGAGTGCCCAAGTCCGAATACCCTGTACTGCTGAAAGCTGAGTAAGCACACACTGTTAATCATTATTTCATATATTTATATACTGTAGTGCTGACAGATTACAGAATGCTTTACAGAGAACTTGTTCCTTATTCATATCAGCCTTTGTCCCAGTAGAGCTTTTACATTTCTGTCATAAGTACACAAATACACAGGGCCAATTGAACCAGAAGCCATTTGGCCTCTTAATGTGTTTTTGGATTGTGGACGGAAACCCATTCAACTACCAAGAGTCCATTCATCATATAGTGGTTCTTGTGGAATCTAAATAATCTAAAATCATTGCAAACCACTTGCCACAGTACTGCTTCACTGCATTGTTCTTTATTTGTAAACAATCCAAATATCTCACAGAAAATGTAGACGTTTCCACGAGATGACTTCCTTCTACTTTTTTATTTTATCGATAAAAAAAAGTGAATATGTTTCAGTACACACGACCACAATCCCATATTCCTAATTCGGGCCAGCCTCTCACAGTATAATTGTATAGCTGTATTGTTTTAGGTTAGTGAGGAGGAGGTCCTGCTACCCATACCTCTGACTCCCCCTCCCCCCTTACAATCTGGCAGCTTTAGCACCGTGGCAGGGATATAAATCTTATATAACATTTATATTGTTTCTTTACTGGCCACAGTGTGCTCACAGGGGCCAGTAAAGCAGCTCATAACCTTGTATAAAAGAATCCAGCTATGATATGGAGGCTGAAAATGAGCCAGTAAAATATTTAAAAACCTTGTAAAACAGTTTGTTTTTACAGGCAGTATGAGCGGGGCGAAGGAGAGCTGGCTCCTGTTCTAGTATGCAGAAGAAATAGGGAAGGATGGAACGGATGTCACTTCTAATATTATGTTTCTGTTTAATACCTGGATATTTTAGAGATATATAACTAGCCTCTGTGATATGTTGATTTAAAGTGGGTTCTAACAGGATAAAGGAATATAAGAGGCAAGACTATGAATATATTCTACTGTAAAACCTCAGTACACACCATAAATTATTTTTATTTCCTGAATTATAGCAAACTATTTATATTATATTCTTGATGTACAGTGTCAGTACAGTGATGATCATTTTGAGATTGCCATATTTTTTGTAAAGTAAGGAGTAAGTACCCTGGACATCTTGACATTATTATAAACATAAAGAGCAACCATAATATATATGTATTTCATTTTCTAAGACAGTCCTAGGAATTAAAAAGGTCAATTTATAAATTTAATAAACGTAATATGTAATGTAATAAACTACTTTACATAATATCATTGTCCTGTCCCCTATGTATAGCAATCTAATATGACAATACCCTGCAGACAGCAGTGTTTCACATCAAGGCAACCAACCTAAAAGAGGTTTCTCAGATTTGTACCTAGCAAACTACTGAAATCTGATTTCAAATTGGTTGTTAATTGAATACTGCACTCCACTACTCTTTGCACTATTTAAAAAAAAAAGAAAACAACATTAACACTCCTCACAGTTTGTAACATTGTGGTATGCTCTCATTTTCACATTCTCCTTCCTTCCACAATTATCTGTCATGCTTCCCTAACACACACATCTTTGGCATTCCCCTAAATCCCAACAGTCGTGCCCTTTGACTCCAGCAGTCAATTCTAAAAACAAATCATTTTTCATCTGTGTTAACCCCACCGGCGGTCCATTCTACAAATGACTTGTTTGCCTTCCTGTAAGTTCCTCCCTTTTTCATCTGTTACTATAGTTTTGTCACTTGAAAACCATCACTTCCAAGCAGTTCAGTCTGCAGAGGACAAAGTAATGTAATTTGTATTTTATCTGTAATACTATACACAAAGAACACAGTCTTTCAGTTGACTCTTGACATTAAATCCAATGTCTCTCCACTTGTGCACATGATAAAGGCTTTTTAATATTGCATTGCAGAAAGTAAAATGGCGTGGAAAGCTGAGCACTCCTTAACAGCCAATTCAGTTTCACTTAAATGAAATCTTATGAAGGAAAGATAATTTTTTAGGTTACTGCACTCTGTGTTACTGAACCATGACTGTAGTTCAGTGTGCAATGTTAGTGCAAAGTGCTTTTGCAGTATCCCCCATAACCAATTTGTAATTATCTCCTGGTCATGTTGTGCTGTCAGATCCATTGAAGCTGGTTTCTGAATCACTTTATCCATTGCTTTGTGTTAATTTGGGTGTGCACAGTTCTACTACACTTCATAGAGGCTCCTTGACATGGCAGTGTGGCTTCACATACAGTTGCAAATGTATGCAAGAAAGACCTCTGGTTCTGA
>NW_017307988.1:104011-134630 GCF_000935625.1 Nanorana parkeri
TTAATAAAATATTATTATTTATTAATATTTATTTATTAATATAATATTTTAAAAAATCCATACAATTTAATTTTCTATTAAAATGCTGTCTTCCATTTTTTAAAAATATTCTTACTTTTGAAGCCCATCTCCAGGCAAGCGAAAAAGTTCCCTTGCAATGGAGCTAGCCCCGCACTTCAAAGGTTAAAGGAGAACTTTGAGGTGAGTGAAAATCACTCATCCTCATAGATCGCGCCGACGTGTGACAATGAAACTGTCACACATCGGCTCAATAGATTGGGAAGTACATACACATACCGTCGCTCGCTCACTTCTCGATCATCTCCCTACAGAGAGCGGTGACTATCAGTCACCGCTCCCTGCAGGGATTCCCCTCTCCCTGCTCTGATCCTCCAGTGCTGACTGGAGGAACGGACTGGGGAGGTGGCGGGTACAGCTGGCTCTGCCTCTAGATAGACAGAGCCCGCTGTCACTCACGCAGCTGGGTGGATCTCGACAGCAATGTCGGGATCCATCCCGGCTGTGCCGGTCTCAGTATACTGCGAGCTGCAGCTCGCGATATACTGAGCTTTGGGTCATGAGAGAACGCTAGTATATGTCCTCCTGTGACCTCTCGTAAGGAAAAACAATTACCCCATAGTTCTCTTTTAAGTTCTCATGTTTGTCTAGGAAACTGGAGTAAAGCAGATTTACTTACTTTGATCCTTCTCTTATCGGTACTTTTGGGGCTGCTAGACCAGTCTTCTTCTCCACTGAGCTCCAGGGGGTCTAAGGTATTCTGATGTCATTACATCTAATGCAGGCACCATAGACTTGCATTAGATGTGAGGAAGCAGGGGAATGTTCAACCAGTCAGAGCAGAGGAGGAGAAGAGGAGAGCACTGACTGCTGGGGAAACTTTGATCAGTAATTCAGACAGTTGATCAGTAAGTAAATCTGCTTTACTCCAGCCCTTAGACAATAACAAGCCCTTAACCCTTGCAGTGCGTGGGTAACCTTATGGCAAGGGTAAAAATATTTTTGTTTTTTAATGGAGAGTAACTTTAATTAACAATGGCGTAGCAAACTAGCACAGCATCGAAAGAAAATGCTGCAGGGGCCATGTTCTGTGGTGGCCACTAATGACACTATGAGTCAATAATTCTTATTTTTCTCTACTTCAATGCACCAATGAAAGCATTATTATGATGTGATTATCAGCAGGCTCGTTTCAGCTCACTAGTTTGTTATAATGTGTGACTCATTTGAGGTTATCGCAGGCTTTATTAACAAAAGAATAGCAAAAACAAGATCAAAAAGATTGCACGCAGTTTAACTTAGTGAAAAAAATGTAATGAGATAAATGAAGATCATCCTAAAAAATTCATCTCCACGCAACCCATTAAAGAGATCGACATGTTTTGGCATTTGGGTGTTATTTGTGATGCTGTAAGTTGACAGGTTGTGATTATATTAAGAGAGAATGCATCTCGGCAACGCCATTGTGTTCATCTCTTGTACGGCTGCACCCTGATCAATTAGCACTTTAGTCTCTGAGATTTAATGGAGATGCTGTACCATATGGTGCAGGCTTTTTAGGTAACAAAGAGTTAAACAGCATGCTTTCATTTCCTAGGCTTGCTTGCAGTTTTTTTCCCTGTCCTCTGCATTTCATTAGCCAAGCGTCTCCCCAGGGGGATCAGAGGGGCCAGCCAGCCGGGCCAGCTTAATACAAGGTCACTGATTCCTCTCACCCCGCTGACCCTTGAACTTAACCATGATGTGTGGAGACAAGAGAGGGAGGCCAACTTGTGAAGGAATAATGCAACAGAGGGTTGGGAACAATTTGTGTATTTCACAAGGCAACTCTGAATATTACCACAATCACTGATTCCATGCCATAAAGTAAAATTGAAATGAAATGATAAGAAATTATGGTCATTAAAATTACCTTTGCTAGCCTATGTCTGACTCCATAAAACAGTTGAACTATTCCGCTAAACCAGGGGTCTCAAACTCAATTTAGTTGGGGGCCACTGGACACATTTTTTAGTCCTGTGGGGGCCGCTACTATATACGGTACCAGTGTTAATGTCTGAATATGTTACAAGCGGCAACTGTCACCCATTCAAATTAATGATCGGGTGACAGCTGCTGCATGTAAACGCCTGCACACTGCATGTAATCATATGTGAAAGGATTACATGCAGTTAGGAATCTGTCACTATCCCTGGTTACACAATTGTGTATCCAGAGATAGTGATTGTTTTTATAACTGCATGTAATCACATCACATACAATTACATGCGGTATGCAGGCGTGCACATGCAGCGGCTGTCACCCGTTCATTAACTTGAATGGGTGACAGTTGCTGCATGTAAACGCCAGATTAGGGATTCCTGCTGCAGGAAAACGCAGGTTTGTGACACAGGAATCCCTAATCGCACCTGAAATATAGGTGTGAATGGGGCCTATTATACACACAGAAAAATACAACCCCCCCACACACTAATACACCCCCCTGCACACACATAATAAACTTCGCCCCCCCTTCTAAGCCCCCCCGCACACATTTGATACACTGCCCCCCCACACACACATAATACACTTTGCCCCCCTTCCAAGCCTCCCACACACATTTAATACACTGCCCCCCCAGCACATATAATAATAAACTTCCCCCCTCCCTCCAAAGCCCCCAGCACACATATTAATAAAGCTCCACTCCCTCCTTTCCTTCCAAGCCCCCTCACCTGCTTTCATCCGTGCAGGGAGGATGCACATCTTCATTCCCTGGTGATCTAGCGGTGATCATTAGTAAGGTCTGCACTAGACCTTACTGATGATCCATCATTCGGCCAGAGCTGAGAACTGACATAGCTACGGCCGGAGCTGACAGGAGCTGCTCCGCGGTCTGCATCCGTCGGAGATGCAGACCGTGTAGCTGTGTGCCCCACTTGTCAGCTACGGGCCACTTAGTACCGGCTCCCCCGCCCGAGGGTGCCCGCCGGCCGGGGCCTTTTGTGAAAAAAAAGAGTTGGCCCGCTGGCCGGTACTTTGAGACCGCTGCGCTAAACCTATATTAGCCTGATGCACACTGAGTGGCCAAAAAATTACACGCACCTTTAACTTTCATTATAGCACGCATTTGTCACAGCATCGTTCACATAAGCTTATGCAATGTCACAACATTTATTTCCATACGGAGTTGCATTAATTGTTCACTAAGATCTTGTAGTGATGATGGGAGAGTCGGACCTCTGTGTAAATTCTTCTCCAGCACATCCCAAGGATTATCAATGGGGTTAAGGTCTGGACCGGGAAAATTGTATCTTATGTTCCCCGAACCACTCTTTCACAATCTGAGACCGATGAATCCTGACATTATTATCATGGAATATGCCCAATGTGCCATCAAGGAAGAAAAAATCCATTGATGGAAAAACCTGATCATTCAGTATATTCAGGTAGGCAGCTGACCTCATTTTTGAACCTGTTTAACCTAGACTAATTATCTAATGGAGAGCTCTGACCTATTCGCTTAGCTAAATCCAGGTGTGACTTTTTTTTGGCCAGGCAGTGTATATTAGATAGAAAACATCAACTGATAAGTAAGATTAGGAACTGTACTTTGGAACAGTATTCATTAGCAGCATCATAGTACAGTAATGGTGGTCACTACTGAGGAAGTATCGAGCCTGCCATTGGTGACTTCACTTCTTAAAATGCCAGTTGCCTGGCTGTCATGTTGAATTAATGGTCACAGTATTTTTGTGTCACTTGCCCAGAACATTTATACAAATTGCTTCACACTGACTTTTCTGATCTGAATGCCTTTGTGAGGTAAATTATTCAGTACCATGTATTATAGCACCCAGGACGGTAACACTGAAGTAGCCCTCCTTCTATAGCGTCATGTGTGGCCAACATGCTTCAAAGGCAAAAGCTTTCAGCCAGGTTGTCCTGGGATGTGTGTTTAGGAGCAGTGTGAAGTAGGCTATACACGCACCGGCTGAAATTTGCACAGTGGGTGCCACTGTCGGCACCATTCCAGCCAGAATCCCGCAATCAGGTGATTGAAGGAGCCGATTGGAAAGTTGTCAGCTGAATGGTACATGCACCTGTAGGCTCAGTTCGGGTACTCTGACAGTGGCCACCGGCCGCTGTCAGAATAAAATAAAAGCAGCAGGGGATTCCTCAATGAACGCTCGTTGATGAAGGAATCTGTTTTACTTTTTGTTGCAGGTTGAATGAAGAAAATATATGTGTGTATACCCAGCTTTAGAAAGGTTCAGTACATTACAGCTCCGGAAGACCAGTGTAAACTCATGCACATAGTATGGCTCATGACCCTGTGTACAGGATCACAGGCAGATGCACATTAGTGTGCAGACGGACATTAGTGTGCAAGTGTGCATGAATTAGTGTGCAGGTGCACATGCATTAGCATGCCCGCTCAGCACCAAATGGTCTATATAAACAGGCATGTGATAGGAGCAGACTGCTGAGTGGTCTTCAGCTAGTTCCTGATACCTGTGACCCAACCGGTTGTTCTGTTCTCCTGTGTTTGACCAGGTTTGCTCCTTTGACCTGCTTCTGGATCCTGTCTGCTTGTTGTGCCTGTACATTGGAGATTGCATAATGCCTGCTGATTTTGTACCTCGCCGCCCAGCAGTTACTGACCCATAGCTTGTTTGATGAAACTGCGTCTGTCTGCTGATTCCATAACTTACTGCCCAGGTTTTGCTCACTTCCAGGTTGTATGCTGATGCTGTCTCTGCCGACTCTGCATCACATTGCCTGGCTGTTTCTGACCTTGGCTCCACTCCTGACTATGGTCCTGCCTTCTTAGGCTTAAGTGTTCCTGCACCTTATTTCTGCTCAGTGACCTACAGCCATCCTGGTCTGCACACCAGAAGACCGGACCATCCCGCAACTTCGGCCCTCATGCCACTCTCTGTCCTCACATCTCCACTTTCTGCCTCCACTTTCAGGGTGTTAGATAAGAAAAGCCCCCTCATCTGCTTGATCTCCAACCAGGTACATGACAATGAGGATACTCAATAGGTTCAGTGTCAGTTGCTATTCTGCAATCAGATTGTGAGAGGAAAACAGGGTACTATTTCAAATAACCAAATTCAAAATTGAAGTTTAAATGTATTTCAAACTGTGTTCCAGTTGGTAGAACTTTGAATCCAAAGATCAAGAAAGTGTAACTTTAACCAAATATTTGTTTTCATTTTGGAGAAAAGAACGTGTTTGGAATGTCTGTCAAGTTATTTGTTTGTGACTGTTTCCACTTACTTTCTGTCCCAAAGAAACAATAGGAAGTAGCTAAGAATCCAACCATTGCTGTTATGTGCAATCAATCAGAATCCATTCTGTGCTGGTCTGACCCCATCTCAGTGAAATATGACTGGCTGCTATATGCCAATGTAACTACACCTAGTACTTGAAGAGGAACTAGACTCACCAATTTAATGTCTCCTACTATAGTTACATTTAAGGCATGCCAACGGTCAAGTTGCCAGTGTGCTTGTTTCACCTCTCAACCGAACATTCAAGCCCTGAAATGGCTGGTGTCTTAGCTGATCACATGTGGAGCACCATGGCAGCTACAATCCAAATAGAGAGTAAGATGGTACCTTCTTTGGCTGTAAAGGATAGAAGTTTGTAGTTCCCCCATTAAGAATAACAAATCTTTAGGCCAATATATGTTTATTTTATCTAAGGTTGGCTGCTTCAACTCAAAGTCACATGTTTAGTTTTAGTAAGAGCTCTCGCTGTCCTTCAGTTATGAAGTGACCATGAGTGCATGCATGTTTTGTTTCTTGTAGTAATAAGAATGATTTAAAGTGACACTAAACTCAGAAGTTAAATCTTAAAAATGCATTAAAGTATCTTAACTATTAACACAAAATATAGCTTATTTGTGCATCACTCAGATGTAGATCCTCCAATCATCTCTGAGTTCATGCTGACACTGTCCTTTCTTCTAGAGGGTAGCTACTTTTGTTCACCTGATGGATTGCAAGCTCATATATAGTTTTCTAATTTGTATCGGGATTGTAGTCCATCACAGGAGCGAGCTTGGATCGGTGGCTACTTTACAACACGCACAGGGACCATACGGAACAAGAGTAGCCACCCTCCACAAGGAAGGACAGTGTCAGCACCAATTCAGAGATGATTTGAGGATCTACAGCCGAGTGATAAACAAATAAGATAAATTTGTGTTAATAGTTAGGGCTCTTGAATGCATTTTTAAGTATAGTATCACTTTAATGTTATATCAGTCTAGAAGGGTACTGCTGTTAGGAGGGTATGTTTGATTTACATGCTTGCCTCGCCAAGGCTCCTCTGTGTAGTGTGGTCCTAACTCTAATCTATGAGAGCCTCCATCTTGGAGCATATTTATAGCAAAGGATGAATTGGTGCAGGTTCGCCAGGAGGCAGCCCAACCAATGTGTGGGGCTCCTTGTGTGCCTATGCTTTCAAG
Source organism: Nanorana parkeri (assembly GCF_000935625.1). Taxonomy (NCBI): domain Eukaryota; kingdom Metazoa; phylum Chordata; class Amphibia; order Anura; family Dicroglossidae; genus Nanorana; species Nanorana parkeri. The sequence continues at coordinate 110,490 of NW_017307988.1, forward strand.
GAGGTTGGGCTGCCTCCTCACAAACCTGCACCCATTTGATCCTTTGCTATAAATTTGCTCCAAGATGGAGGCTCTCATAGATTAGAGTTAGGACCACACTACACAGAGGGGCCTTGACGAGGCAGTGCGGCTTCCACATGTTTTGCAAAAGTTGTACAACTAAAACCCCTTTTTTTATCTTTAGTAGTTAGAAAGTGTACTTTTTTTGCAGGCTGGCTGGTGAGTGTGCTGGGAATGTTTGTTTTTGATATACAAATAAGATACATTTGTGTTAATAGTTAAGGTACCAGAATGCATTCTTAAGATTTTATTTTAATTTTATTTTTGATTTACGAAAAGACAGGAGAATAGCAACATACACTGGTACATGAAAGTGGAATAGTTGCATAGCTCAACTTATAAATGAACATAGGCAACTTAACAGGTAAAAGTAATGGAACATATATTTAGCCTACTTCCATGTGCCTATCAAGAGCATCCTTGTTGAGAAAACCATATCCATGAAGACCATCGAGTTATAGAAAGTGTGACTTTTCCTCCTATCCATTTTTTTACAAAAATAAGCAATAGAAGAAGAAGGTGGACCGTAGAGAAAGTAAGTCTTAAGGGTAGATGGAGAGAAAAGAAGAAAGGAATAAGATGGGGGGTAGAGCTGCTCTTTAAGACTACATTTTTTACAAACTTAGAACTTCCTTTTCCAAAAAAAAAAATTGGTTTGTTTTTCAGCTTTATAAAGACAAGCACATATAGCATATAGAATATGCTGTAATCATACCAACAGACATAAATACCTGGATTATTACTTTAAGGTTCTTTGCGCAGTATCCGTTTATCTTAAGGAGAACTAAAGCACAAACCTATGATTTATTTACTGGGAACGGAAAGCTATCATTTCTGTTTCTGATTAAGAGGTCAGCTGAGCCGCTCCAAGTGACTGGATCAGCCAAAGATAAAAGACATTTGTCAGGTACTAAAAGGAAACCTGCATTAAAGTATCAAACTCAGGCAGTGGAGCAGACCATAACTCACACGTCACCCCGGGCAACAGGGACCCAGTAAAATATGAGGCCAATGAAACCAGGAACTGATCAGGTGTGACCAATACACAGTGTCCCAAGGGACAACCTTTGTAAGGTCTTTCCAGTTAAACAGTTCCATAGTGGAAATGTTCAGGAAATCATATTGCTACAAATGATCCCACATGGCAAACATGTAGAGATTTGTATTCACGCATAGGTTACCATACATGAACCTTCTACAAGGGTAACACAGACTGCCATGCCAATGCTTCCTCTGCTAAGTGGTCCTTTCAGCCCGATGTATTTTATATTGACGGGAAAGTATAGTGCTTTCACTGTTCTTACATAAAAAGAAATAAGCTTGCTGTAAATAATCTTAACAATAAATGTTGTTTAAAAAACTTTAAGTACATTATTTGTGCATTATGTTCGTGGGCTCTGTTTCCTGCATTGAAGTGCTACCAATTAGTTGTTCTTTACTGCTACTTTTCAAAATGCAATTCAATGAGTCAGCCAATTCTTCATAAACCACGCACTCCTTGTGTGTCTATCTTATCTCACCGGTTGTTAAGAAAGAGACAATTGCAATGAGACCTTAAGGATAACCAATAAGTCTTTATATTTCACATAATGGCAAAGGTATGGAAAGCAAGCCTCAAAAATACTTTATGTAAGCCAAATCAACCTTGTTTTCCTAGTAGATCTAAAACATAATAGTTTATTTAAGCAATGTGCATCATAAACAATTTGCCATTTTTTAAATAAAATAAAAACTTTTTTAACCTTTTCTTTTGCATCTCATCACTGCTGTTTTCTTTCAGCCTCTTTACCGAATTTGAATAAAAGCTGCAGATTTATAAAGACTGAAAATGACTTTTGAAATCACATTAATAGGGTAAAGCTTATATGAGTTTTTTTTAGAGATTGGGTTTACATGTACTTAAAGCTGAATTCCAGCTTTACAAATGTATATATACTTACACTGGCCCAGCTTGGCACAATGTAATTATATACAGATGATCCCCGGAAGGGCAATGGGCATCCTATAATATGCTTTAGTAGCCACAGCTACTACAGTGTATTACAGCATCTTCGGGGTCTAGGAGCAGCCGCCATGCTGAGCAGCTTTCTCTGTGCTGTTAAAACACAGTGGATCGCTCACTCAGCAAGGTGGTCATTTATAGGATTTCTCTTAAAGAATACTAGGCATTCTGTGATTGGATGAGGGGCAGTGGCATGGCCCTGCCAGAGATCATTTATATATGCTTACATTATGCCAAGCTGGACCAATGTAAATATCAATATAGATTTTTTAAGCTGGAGTTCAGCTTTAAGGTAAACACTGTAACAATACCTCAAAATATGCACTCACTGAAAGCATTATACTTTGCTTTTATTCATATGAAATATTTGCAAGTCCATGTTCCCAAGGCGGGTTTCAATCCAATGGCCTTACCACTGTCACAAGTATTTATTTATATTATTATTGATTTTTCTAAGGACTTATAATTGTCTTTTGCAGGTAGGATTAAATGTAATGATCACAGATTGTTCCACTGCATCTCCTTACATTTTTTTAAACAAAAGTTAGCAAATCATCATGAGCTAGCTTGGTGAAAACCAGAAAAACTAACTGCCAACAGGTATAAATGCCATGATTCCCTCAATTGGCACAATGAGTGCTGTAGGATAGATCCCATCTATACCTGTAGACCAACGTTTGGCTTTAAACTTCAATTATTTCTGCCACCATGTATAAGGATTTATATTGTCAACAATATACTACACCTATTTATAACAATACTAACAGGGTTATTCACAAAAGGGTGAAGAGTTTGGAGAAGGCAGGAGAAGTGGACAATCTAGGACAACAAAGCTGAACTGGAAAGTGAGCTAATTGGAGAATTTTCTAAATTGGCTATTTTGGCCTAGATTGTTCACTTCTCCTGCCTTCTCCACACTCTTCACCCTTCTGTGAATAACCCTGCTAGTCTGTTTGTCCCTTGCTGACCTGGTATGTGGGGACCTGTGTTCAGTTGGCAGACTGTCATGTAATGATAATTGTCACTGTGTATTTCAGTGGTGGGGAATTTGTCTATTAATCATTTCATCCCACTTCTGCCAAGATGGCATAAGAAAAGCAGAAGCTTTGGTATAGATGTCCTGCTCTGAATAGAGGATGCTATGCTGCTACATACCTCAGGCGCACTAGGCGGTGGCTGCCATAAAAAGGACTTCTGTGAACATGTCTCTACAGCCTGAAATGATTGGGGAAAACATAAAACATGTCCTAATGAGCAGCCTCAGATAACTTAGAGAAGATTTAGGACTCCTATATAGTAATTAAGGAAGATCACAGTAAAATGATTTAGGACTCATATATAGTCATTAGGAGACCTTGCAAATAGAATTGCATTAAAACACCTGTAGATTATATTTATCTATAATAAGCAAAGTTCCCCGAAAACACGGAATCCCAAAATAGGAGCTGTCTATAATAATCAAACAGGTAATGATAATGTAACAAATTTTAATGAGAATTAATAATAAAGTAGAAAAACATATAAATACACCTACTGACAAAGAACATCTAAAATCAATTAAAATGACAAAATATTTATATTAACAAGTAAGACTACCATCCAATATGGTGATTTCATTTGGGTGGAAGGTGGCAGCACAGCTCTAACTGTTCATTATTTGAATAGGCAGTTCCTCTTTTGCAGCCAAATCCCTTTGTCCATCTTGTCTTCTCAATTGTCCTTCTTTCCAAGCCAAGAGATATTTGGCATTTGTGGCCCTGGGTATGTGAAAATGTGCTTACATCTTAATTATTATGTTGGTTAACCTTATATAGTTTGATTGTAAATGGACCTTCGCATATATAGCTAGCGTTCACATAAAGCTCCAACTTTTGATGTAAAGTTCCTTTAAAAGTGTCTTCAACTTACCTGGCTAAGAAATGTCTTTGGAGAATTCCAAAATGAAGACTTAATACTGACACCTAATTCTGACATTTTCATAGCAAAAGCACAGACACAAAGCAACAGAAATTATTGTTGGACTTTAAAACAATTGACTGTAACATCAGGGTGTCAATGTAGATATATTTAAATACCCCCACTCTTGCTTGGAAGGTTTCTTTCCTTTATTTTTCCACTTATCTGCTTCTTATAAATGTGTTTTTGTCTGATCAAGTGACCATGATGGACATGTGAAGATTGTGAAGGTAGGTGAGGAGTGTCATGAATAGAAAGTCTTTGAAACGCCAGCTGGTTTTAAAACAATAATCATTTTATTTGTGTACGACATAAAACATAACCGATGCATTTTAGTGGAATGGGGCTCCTCTCTGCTTTAGGGCTTTGGTAGTGTTAAAGTGGTTGGTTTTTGGCAATACAGTCTGTGCCCTAAGATGATAACAGTGTTCTGGAGTGTCTGTTGCGCCTGCAGTGATGAACAGCTGTTTAATAATACCAAATACTTGAAAATGGGAGGCAATTCCCCTAAATGTGCTGGGTATGTTTTATGTCATACACTAACAAAGTAATCACTGCTCTCCAACCGGCTGTTTCCAAAAATTGCCATCAACACACAGTGCTCTATACCTACTCTCACAATCTTCACATGCTTGAAGGGACCTGCTTTTTGGACCCTCCACAATTTGAGCCACCACAGACCTACCGACCACCACTAAAATCTAGTACTTACACGTACACTACAAAGTTAATGTACACATAAAATTGTAAGAAGCACACAAAAAACTGTATGGAGCAAAACTGATGTAAATGTTTAATTGTACTGTATGTATTGTATGAGGTCTGACCTGAGATAGAAAGATACCATATTCAAGGTGCATGATGATGTGAAAGCACCGTTATTATATGTTGGGACTGGAAACCTCCAATTCTTACTTATAAGGACCAAGGATCTCCCCTCATATAAGGGGTCACTAGTAGCCTATCCCCAGGAGCTTTGGTTCCCTGTGGGTGCAACGGTGCTTCAGTTGTACCCTTCTTGCCTGGTGAGTCCACCTCTGTTCCCTACATATTTCATTAAATATTTTTCTCTTAAAGGCTATGTGACATGAGGATGCCAAATATAAAATAATAAGAATTAAAAAATAAAGTTTTAAAATAAGGGGGACACATATGATCATTCCATAAGACTAAATCAGTTTCCATTTTGTACAGTGTACAATAATGTGACAAATCCTCTACCACTGTCTACAGTGCCTTTCCACTTTTCTAAACTTCCAACTAAACATGGTCCCTCAAAATGCCTTCGTTCCCCGAGTCTTCATGAAAGGTCTAACAATAAAAATACCTACAGCAGATGTGTGGAGATATGCTACCACAACAATTCCTCCGATGTGAACTGATCACTGCCACAGGCACTTTATGGCTCCTTTAAATAAAGATTAGGCCCGCAGTGATCTTGTAGGCAGGTGACGGGTTAAAGAGCGGGTCACTGTGTCTCATGAACAAATCTCAAGTTAATTGACTCTCTCAGCTGCATAGAAATAACATGTGTTTATCACAAACTCAACCCCTTCTGTCATTGTCCATCTCCCCTGACCTGTGAAAATGAGCCAGTGACAGGAGAGCGAACACAGTCCTGCTTCAAAGGGACATAAAGGGCCTCTGCACAGGAAAAGAAGGGGCCCCATTAATCTTAAAGGTATAAAGTGAAACAGGGGGATGGGAGCAGTGCTTGGAGCATAAAAGTCATAACACTGATCTTGTATGCCTTTAGAGGGGTTTTTTAGCTAGTAATAAAGATATATAATAAAGAAGAACAAATCTTAAACTTGTGTAAAGAGGTTTGTATTTAAAATAAAGAATATGTGGATCAATGCAGAACGGAAAGTAGAGACAGAGAATGTACACTTTTTATTTTGTTTAACTATTGTTTGGCTATAGCAGAAAATATGTTGTGATATCCTTTATAGGTGGAGTGAATGGCAGTGAGATGGAATTTTGACTGGTGAACTGCACAGAAATCACTGCACAGAATGACAGTCAGCATTTCTACCTCTACAAGTACATTAAGAATAAAAAGCCAATTATGGCTAATGCAGTATATGTCTAACTTTTACCAGGAACATTTATTTATTCATTGTTATTTCTATATTTCTAAAGCACAAACATTGTTACATTTCACATATTTACTCCAGTCTGCTATCTGCTATTGTCTACATTGCAAACATGACGGCACACTCTAGGGTCAATTTAAGCAGAAGCCAAAAAACTAACCAGTATTTCTAGGCAGGTTTTCCCTTACCCAGGTCATGGAATAGCATCTAGTAGTTGGTCATATCCATCTAGATTTGTTCTGTAATTTTAAAGACATTTCACCCATCATTAAAATGGCTTCCTCAGTTTAAAGCCCCACTTTGGGCAACATACGACCCCTCTCCCACCCCCTCTAAACAATCCTGCACGGGTTATTTTGTTTTTACCTGGTGAATCAAGTTATACTCACCTGAGTCCCCTATCCAGGCCCCTTGCCAACTCCGGTGCAGGGGACTGCTTATCTAGATGCTCCTTGCTAGCTGGTCCCCGACAGTTCCCTTGCAATGACATCACTTCTCTCCTGGTTCCCAAGAGGACCCCACTGCTGGACAGCCAATAGGAGGTGTCCACTTTACAGAGGCAGTGACATGGACACCCAAAGTAGGACATCACATGACCACTGCTTTAAGTAAGTAAAAATGGCATTCAGTTTGTTTTTTAATACAGCAATCATTTACAGGGGGGTGGGACGGAGGTTATCTCTATCCCAGAGACAGGCTATAACAAAATGACAAAGCCACTTGGATGAGTGGGGAAATGTTATCAGCATTACAGAACAAGGCAGCTGACTTGCTGACTAACCACTAGTGGCAGGTTGGGTCCGGAAATTGGAGCAGCCATGCAAACACAAGGGGAACCATGCAACTATGAAGATAATTATCCTACTGGAAACCACACCTAGATTACAGTGCATACTTTTTTCAATAATTATTCCAGATCAAACAAATATATATTGCCAAGTGTTTCTTAACATTTTTGCCCAAGCAGTCAGCTGGAGTTACAGTCATCATGTTTTTTAAACAGCTCCCACTCTCTTAGCTCCACTACCCTGAACTTCGTGTCGAATGCAGGATCCCAAAGGACAGAGCAGTCTCCAGCAGCTGTCCATCTACTAGCAAGGAGAAGGGAAAAGGAAGGTTCAGGTAGGAGGATAGTGGCTTGTCTCGTTGTCCCTGTGTGCTTGTGCAGACACACAGTTTATTAATACACGCAACGATGGTTCCATAGGACCCTGCAAGGGAAAGGAGCCACCCTAAAACACGATATCAGGACCAGTGTTCAGGGGACCAGATGATTCTGCAAGTAGTTAAAAGTTTTACATTTCCATTGTAGGTGATTTAATTGGCTTAAAAACCTTTTGACTTTAACCTCATGCCGTGCTCGCGCGCGCACGGGCAGGAAAGACCCGCTCGTTACTACAGCCGTTAACGGCTGTTTCACATACAACCGATCAGCGGCTCTATAGCCACCGATCAGTTGTATGGCGTGAATTTCGATGGGAACTGTTTTTTTAAAAAAAAATCTGTAGTTTTTCGTTAATATATTAAAAAATGAAAACCCCAGTGGTGATTAAATAACACAAAAATAAAGCTCTATCTGTCCCCAAAAAAGGGTATAAACTTAATTTCAGTACAGCGCTGCATGACGGAATAAATGTCAGTTAAAGTACCGCAGCGCTGAATACTGAAAAATGGCCTGGATGGGAAGGGGGTTTAACACACCGGATGTCAACTGGTTAAAGAACTTCAAAAAATCTAAAATAAATTAACCATTGCAGTGGGCTACCCCCACACTGCAAGAATTAGGTGCTCAGAATAAAGAAAATATAAGCACCTAATCTTTGGTCCTGAGACAGTGATCGCTCACCTCTCTTGCTCTCCACTCTAGCAATGAAGTGTCCCTTGTCGTGCTCACATCTAATGTGGCTGCATTGGACGTGATGACATCAGCAGTCTTTAGACCACTGGAGCCTGGGGGAGAAGAGACTACGGGGATCAGTCTAGAAGCAAAGCGACACTGAGAATCAGGTGAGTATATTTTATTTGTTTTAACCCCTAGACAAAAATGAAAAGTTAACCCTTGCAGTGCAAGGGTAGCCTCATTGCAAGAGGTAATTTTTAGATTTCCTGGAGTTATTGTTTAATATCACTTTAATGTTAGAGGTGAGGCTTGGTTACATGTTAAGGTCAAGATAGGTATTAAGAGGAGGTCTGGTGTTAGTAGTATATTTTAATGGGTTGGGTTAAAAGTAGGGTTGCACAGATACCAAGTACAGTACTCGGTACAAGTACATGTACCGATACTTTTGAGCTCCAAGACTACATTAGAGAAAAATGCAAAAATTAGGAGGCAGCTATCATTTGTAAGGAGCACACGGAGCTCCTGGGATTTGTACATCTCTGTTTTAATGTACGATTTTGTTTTTATAAATATAAATAAAGGGATGCAAAGATACCAGTTTCGTGAGTACGAGTACTGGTACTTGCCGAGTACTTACAAGTACGAGTACTGATACATTTTTGTTTATTGTCATGTGACAGTTTTTCTAAAACAATACAGACTAATGATTTCAGGACAGTGGTGGAGTGCCAGAGCCAGGTCCCAGCCGCAACCACTGCAACCCTGGTAGTTCTCATGAAAATGCCAAGTATCTGCACTGGTACTCGAAAAGTATCTGTGCATCCCTAGTTAAAAGATAGGGCAGGTCAAGTATTAAATGTTAACACTGCGTCCTATGCACTAAGAACTAATGTACTGCCACTGGAATACAGTCAATCATGGAGTGCTGCAGTTGCAAGTTGCTCTTTAGTTTCTTCCCAGCATCCTTCTTAGAAGTTAAGATTTATGTTTCATATTCATATTCCTGTTTTAGGAATTTCAAGGTTTTCTTGAAGTGTTACATCTGAATGTCAACTAAATATCCATGTGCCAAGGCCTCGTTACACCTTTACAGTAGTCTGACTAGTATATGATAATTCTCTCACAATAAAAAGAGTGCATATGTCATGTAGAATGAATGGTTCACCTTAATTTGAGGCAATGTTAAATTGAAAAGAACTTTGTTTATCATCTGTACAGATAATATGAAATTATTTCTAAAGAAAAAGTACTGAACATTTGGCAATGAGCACTTGCTAAAAGGCTACAACATGCAGCATACAAGAAAAATAAAGGTCCCAAATGTCTCTCAACCCACATTCTGGATACCCTTAGACTAGTATGCACTTCAATACAAAAGTATGAGTAACATATGCATTGTTACAATGTAGCTATTATATAAAAGTTGATGTAGTAACCAGGCCAATATATACACTCAATTTTATATATTCTACAAGCTAACATATAATATTGTATTTAGTTCTCTAGAGTGTTTGCCCTTTACCACCATTAGAAACAGCAAAGTGTTTATGTCCCATGGATCTAGAAACAGTTATAACTCCTATTTGCTTCTAAAAAAAAAACCCTCCAAGCACCACCAACTTTATGTCACACAACCTCTAGTACTGAGAGGGAAACAAAGACTGGAAAAAGGACTGCCGTAGGCAGCCGAGTGAACGACCGACCTGAAGCGTAGTGAGCCGAACGCTGTTTGGCTATTCACTTCAGGCTGAAATCAGCCGTACATCGGGTTCCTTCTGCACTTCGGGTCGGCCGACCCGAAGTGCAGAAGGAGTTCGACTCAGCCAATCCAACATTTGGATCGGTTAAGCCGAACCTCCGGAAGGCTACTCGCTGCTGTTCGGTCTATTCTTATAGATGTCGAACAGCAGTAAGTGAATAGCCGAATAGCCGAATGCCGGCATTTTCGCCATAGGAATGCATTGCTAGATTCCTATTGGCTATTCCAATTAGCAATAGCCAATAGCAAACCAGCTATTGCACCCGCCCTCTGCTGCTGTCAATCACTAGTGGGGACCTGATTGAGAACTGCAGGTTCCCTCTGCTGATTGACAGCAGCAGTGGGCGGGTGCAATAGCTAGTTTGCTATTGGCTATTGCAAATTGAAATAGCCAATAGGAATCTAACAATGCATTCCTATAAAGCTAGCTTCAGTATAGGTTGGTACGGAAGGTTTCAGTGGCTGTGGACAAAATCTGTAGTCATGCCCCATTCCTACATTTTCCATAACAAGGATAGCCTATAGATAAAACGCATCTATGTATTATTCAATGCAATAATGAAACATTCTGTGGGGTAACTATGGGGGAAGGAAGAGTAATATCAGCTCTAGAAGTATCTCAAGTCAAAGTCACTGCTCTAGAAGTATGTTGATGAATTCACATGTGCTTGGTCACAGCAGCATTTTTGTGCTACAACACACATGTATCCACCAAACACTTTATCATCAGTTGTTCAGCTGGACTAATCCTGTAAACGCATTGATATGAGATCAGTCATGTATGTTCTTACTCTTGTAGTAGCCCTAGAGATGGAAAATAACTACATTGCCCAGAATATAGCTTGCTTTCTCCAACCCACATACACTTTCTATTTAAATATAATTTCCTTTAAAGACATGGGAGTTGAGTTTCTTTGTCCAAATTGCCACAAACTTGTGGAATGATAATTATAGATCGACTGTGTATTCCAGCATTCTGGAATTTGTGTAGTCAGCACTTTATCTCATTTATGCCAAGCTGGCACACTAAAAATGAACAGAAACTTTGGTGTTGATCTCTTTCTGTGAACAGAGGATCCTCTGCTTCCACATACCACTGGCGCAACAGACAGTGGCACCCGTATAAAGGACAGGACTGAATTTCCACCTCTGTGAACTTTTCTTCACGAGCAGAAATAACTAAGGTCCACATTAAAATCCTTCCTAATGAGCAGCCTCAGATAATGGTGGGATGTTTTTAGCTGGGTGCCAGCATGATGCTTGGGTCCCTTTGCCTGTAATTACATTCCTTTGTTGTCGTTGACTAATAATGCCTTGCATGGTGACCCATAAAATCATGCATCCTCTTTGTCTCACACTAATCCTTTTAGATTTCATCCTGCTTATAAATGGTGCCATTATTGATGTCAGCGGCTCATGATCGAGACCCTGAAAGGTTAAATCTGCGCAATATGCACCAACCCGTGGATGCAAATAAGCAACAGGGAAGGGGACCTGCACCCAGAGTTCATCCTTAGCCAATTTACCCGACGTGTTCAGCAGAGCAGCTGACTACATGTGAAACTATTCAACTGCTTATCACAAAACACAAATGTTTACAAATTGAGCTTTCATCAGCATTCCCTAAGGTTTTCATTACATGGAATATGTTTGTATCTGTACACTTTTCCTAAAGCGCTAGTCAGCCAATTTGGGGATTTTTAGAGAAATAGGACAATAGAAAGAATAGAAGACATTAAGAAGTCACTTGCCTCTCTATAGTTGTGATAAAATGCAGCTTTTCTTATCTGTATATAAAGTATGTAACACATACAGAATTAACACAGAAAATATCTCAGATAACATGACGGTTGTTTAAGATTATCATGGGCAAGAACTAAGGGTGCATGTTCTTATATTTCCAGCCGTCACAACTGAAAAAAATGGGGTTGGTCATTTATCACAGATATATATCCATGCCGGCCCTATGAAAGCCTTAAAGGGTAAATGTAAAAAAAATGACATGTTTTTTATAAATTGTTTTATGTATATAATTCATGGATAAACAATCAGGAGATTATCAGAACATAAGTTAATTAATTACACAGGTCACTAGGGAGAAGCTATAAAAATATGTATTTTTATGCGGTAATGCTATCTTTTAATTTGGCAGTGGAGGGGAGGTTTCTAAACACACAAACACATCTACATTTAAGTATGTTTTATGTTACAGATAGGTAACATTAGCCAAACCATTAAACTGGACCTACAAAGCCACCAAATTGTATGTGTTCTGAATCTGATATACAGTAAGTTCCCATTTGTTGGGTAAACTACCACTAATTTGTTTTCCAATGCCCAGAGTTCCCGAAACAGATCCAAGCAAAGGGCTGTATAGCATAGGACAGGGCTGGACAAATCCCAAGAGCCAGCTCCCCAATGCTCCTTAAAATTTATAGCTGGCACCCAACGTTTGAGGTATTCTCTAGTTAAAAAAGGAGCAGGCTCCTAAAAAAACTCCTGCTGGCGCCTGAATTGGGGAGCTGCCTTCTGAATTCCATATTAATTTGTCCACCCCTGGAATATGCAAACATATTGTAGGTGTGTGTTTTAAGAGGGTGTAATTGAATAATGATTACAATAGCCATACTATCCAATATTAATAACAACTAATCAGTGAATACATTAGCAAACTGCTAAAAAACAGTTAATTTCCAGAATATGAAATTATTAGTGTACTATAGTTATACAGCACATATATAATTTGTAGCAGTTTTCATAGTATTGAGAACCCTTTACTTTAGTCCCTACATCTAAAGAGCTCACAATCGAATGTCCTTACCACGCTTACAATTATACAGATAAACACTCTAGAAATTTGGCCAGATGTCAGTTAGCGTTGAGTTTGTTTCCAAATAGGTGCAGCTGAAGAAAATCCACAAAAATACAGATATAACATACAAACATCTTGCAGGTATCATGCCCCTGTGGGAGTTAAACCCAGATACAAATACTGCAAAGCAAAACCACTATTCACTTAGCCACCATATATGCTATGACCCCCTTCAATTCCTTCAAAAAACTGTCACTCTCGTTTTTGTTTTATATGCATCATATTTTATAAAGAACCTTGAAGTATCTTCATAAAGAGAAGCCCATTGTAAATAACACCATGGCGGTCTTCGTGAAGAGTGATTGAAAGCCCTGAGCACATCAATTTCTTTGAAATCTTATTCTACAAAACACAGATTTTGATTCCCTTTCTCCAAATTATCATCATTAGCCGGAGGTTTTTAATTTCCCTTCCTCCATATATAAATAACTAATCTCTGCCCATGACATTTGTTTTCTGCCACTATAGCACATTTATTGTGTCATCCTGACCTCCCCAAGGTGACAGAGCAGCCTTCTTCTGTGCCAGAACTTCCAAATACTATAAAAAATAGATACCAAAGACGCATATTACTTATGAGGACAGCAGAAAATGTTAAAAGCTGTTTTTACCCATTTCCATTGGCAGGTACTGACTTGTTCAATTTAAATATTACCTGTCACCTACAGAAGAAAGCATTGTCAGGATCAAACGTATACCATGTATAGCTAGGGCACAATTAACTACATAACACTGAGGAGCTGGCTGAGGGGGGAGCAAACAGTTTATACAATAAAGCAGTGCAATAAGCAAAGGTGAAGTACCATAGCCCACGGCAACCAATCAGATTTGTTTTTAGTGATGTTGGCTTGGTAGAAGATGAATCCTGATTAGTTGCTATAGGTTATTATTACACCTTGCACTATAATTTATAAACCTGGCTTATATAATACTGACAAAAGTGTGCCCGTGCATTGAACAGGCTCAGTATTGGAGGGTGCATCATAGTAGTGGTGCACTGGTACAGTGAGAGGTAATGCTGAGGCACATGTTGGTGGAGTGGTGAGTGGGCTGGGTGTAGACATGATGGGGCATGCAAGTGCAGTGGTAAGAGTGACTTGCCCTGCTGTGCCTGTATGTTTGTGGATAATGGTATGTGAGACCAAACAAATGAAGACAGCCAGGGTTACCTCAAAGGATGAAATCTTCAAGTTCAAAGTGGCGCACAGACATATACAACAAGGCAACATTTCAGCGGCACAATACTGCCTTCATAAGGACTTATTTGTACATCCTATTGCCCTAGGCACACCTGAATTATGGCACCCTTTTGTAAAAGTTTTGCCCCCTGTGCCATGTAGCAAATTTTTATATACAGAGAAACCTTTTATCTTTAGAGACCACCAAATATGAGAAAGAAGAGAGAGTTTTATGTTTCTTGAACTTTATTGAGTCCTCTGACTTCTCTCAACATCCCTTGCCCCTCCCTCCTACTAAAGTATTCTTCCTGAATTTAGCCACATACAGTATGTCTAGAGGTGGTCAGGAGAGGGATCCAGAATAAGGAAAATGTTATGGAAAAAGTTTATTCAACGGCTTGAGGTTGCCCCATCAGATACTGGCCCACAAGTGCTCATATAGGCGATTTATCCATATTTTTACCACCCCTCCACCACCACCACCAACCTGCAATGTTACATGACAGCCGTTCGAGGTGGTATACATGGGGGCAAATTTATTACAGCATGTCACATTTGGCAGGCAGGGCCACTTGCCAAACGTGTCCTTTGAAGTTAATGGGACCACATTTCAACTGCACACCAAAGGCTTGGTACATTGTTATTTCAATGTAAAATCCCCCTTGGGATAAAAAACAATAGGCATTCAGGAGGCGACAGTATCCCCTGTGAATGCCTGTGAAGGAGCTCTAAAATGCCTCTGAAAAGCGATCCACTGCAGAACGCTTTTCATAGGTGTGTGTAAACCTGCCATCCACATCCGTGTGTACAAAACATCTATGCCTGGAGTTTAGCTTTAAGCGTGCAGATTTCATTCTTTTATAGCACAGTAAGTCTTCCTATCTTCATTGGTTTTATGCCATTTTACCTAATACAGTATGGGTGCATAATGATGCCTATGATGAAGTGCTGAAATAAACATGCATTAAGTTGGGGTTATTTACCATACATGTTACCTGAATGGTAATTAGTATATAAAGGGAAGACTAATCTTTAGTGACATCAGTTGTTCAATGATCACAACTCACCAGCTGCCTGCACTCTTGCCTTTCGGCTCACCACAGACCCAAAACGGTTTTGTGCCGCACAGTCATATTCTCCCTGGTTAGATGAGCCGTCATCCTTATTGTTAGTAAAAAAAGGAAGGTAAAGGGAGCCGTTGGGAAGTGGGAATGCATTTGACCCAGTCCAGAGGGGTACACCATTCTTCCTCCAAGTTATAGTGATTGGCTGGACACCATCTGCAGAACACAGCAGAGTTACAGACTGTCCCGGGGTGGCAACTTCATCACTGGGCTCCACTGTAAATGCCAACTCCACTGAATGACCCAAACCTGGGAGAAAACAAAGAAAATGTAAGATTCATTAGACCTTCTGTATCAGTATCTAGAATGCTGTTCATCATACAATGGAAGTCTACTTTTTACATAAAGGTTTGGGCAGCACAATAGCTTAGTGGCTAGAACTTCTGCTTCTTGTAGGACTTGGCTTCTTGGTTTGCATCCCATTCAGGAAACTACCTGCATGGCGTTTTCTCCCTGTGCTTGTGTGGATTTCCTCAAACACTCCAAAGACATGATGGTAAGTTAACTGGCTCTTGTCTAAATTGGTCCTGGTATGTATGTTAGATAGGGATTTTAGATTGTAAGCTCCTTAAGGAAGGACTGATGTGAATGTACAGTACGTGTGTAAATTATTGGTGCTATATAAATACCTGTAATAACTAAATTATTAATTCAGGAGCAATTTAACACAACCTAATCACTCAGCACAATATTGTTATAAACTTCCAAATTTATGTTATAAAGTACCTAACCCAAAATGTCAATTTATATCAGTGTATATATAGTGTTAATGAATACAATTTCACAAACCCAAGCTAGGAGCTGCAAGTTATAATATTCACCTTCAACTCATAGCTGTCCCCCACAGTACTTCTTTTCCATCACTAGATGTATTTAGTCTGACTTTCAGCATCATTTGAGATATTTCCTCTGAGTCCAGGCTGTCATGCGCCCACCCCTTACATGTGACTGGACAGTGAAAGGAGAAGCAGAACAGCATTTAGCTCATCTCTCTGTTATTCAGCTTTCTCCTCCTATCACCATGCTCCTTGCCAGCACATGAAATAATTGGCTCTTTGTAATGCTTCTTCCTCTCATACTCCAGCACTGCTGTACAGGGACTGCAAGAGGTTGATCCCAGGTCACATTCAGGTACTTATGCTACTTGCATTAAAAAATGCACTTAATGATGTATTCATGATTCCAGAGCTGCATTATTGTGTGCTTTTCATATCTACCTAGAATTCTGTTTTAAAATGTGGAAAACATTTATCGAATAAGGTTAATAAACGGGATCGGTATCTGTCAGTTGAGAGCAGAAAATTTAGCAGACAGGCCTTAAACTGTCAGTAACCCCCCCCCAAAAAAAAACAACTTATAGTCATTACAATAAGTATGTATCTAAAACTACCAGTTGATTCTGCCAGTGACTTCCACCTGCTTGTTGGCAGTGGTAACGATCTGCAGGCTTAGCTATCCTCTGCAGCATTGCCAATGCTTATGTGCATGTTCCAGGTGTCTGCGGCCTACAATGCTTTCTAATATTAATGGCCTGGGCTAGGGATACACCAATACTAACCCTGAGTATTTGCTCCGATACTTACATAGTTACATAGTTACATTGTATTTGAGGTTGAATAAAGACATTAGTCCATCAAGTCCAACCTATTAGGATACCCCCGATACCAGAACTTCCAGTCAGAGGGAGATTTCCTCTGACCAGTAGTGCCGCGAGGGAACATGGAGTCGGCTTCCCAGCCAACCAGGAAGTAGTGCGGCAGGTAATGACTCACTGCCTGACTTCCTGATTGGCTTCCCGGCCAAACAGCTGGCTCGATGCTGATTGGCTGTGAAGGATGGAGCTGGCTTCCCTGGCAATCAGTCATTACCCGCCGCCCAGCTTCCTGATTGCCGGGGAAGACGGCTCAATGCTAGCAGAAGCACCGGTATTGGTACTCAATATCGGCGAGTACCGAAAGATAAATATCGGTACTTGTACTCGATACCAAAAAAACGGTATGCGTACATCCCTAGCCTGGGCGGTGGGCTGGAGAAGTTTACCCTGCCATGAACTGTGATGACAGGAAGAGATACTGTCGATCAAATACTCTTATCCACCCCATCAGGCAGTGCTACTGGTGCCATAGGCAGCTTGAAGCCTAAAAGGGCGGGTAACAGTGTTTGATGGACAGTAACACTTCCTGTTCCATACCCATAGCCATAGTGTGATCATGGATAAAAGCCCTAATAAAAGATAATTGAAGAGGATTTTAGTTATTGAAAATGGGGCAAAATCCTTAGTGATGGTGCCAGGTATGTTTTTGTTTGTCCTGCAGGCTTTGCATTTACATACACTTTAAGGACACACAGCAGTTGAACTGCACAACAAACTATGTATTATACAGGATAATACACACCTACAGTACAGATGCTCCTTGGTATACAATGGAGTTATGTTCCGATAAACCCATCGTAAAGCAATCGTATTGCAAACCGAGGAGTTCTATATACATGAGATAGTCAACACTTTATTATCAAATACAGTAGGTCCATCTGTAGGTTAATGTAAGTGTTTTAGTCAAGTTTACAGTAGGCTAAGCTATGATATATACATTACAGTATATACACAACCCAAGGGTCATCTGTATACAGTATATATATGCTGCTATCATATATATGATCGTAAGCCGAACGATCGTAACTCCAGGAGCATCTGTAGTTTATGGGGATAGGAGAAGTTGATGTAGAAATCCTAATGCATATGAAAGCACAGCTCCTTGACTCATATACTTAACTGCTGATGAATGTTCAACAACCTATGTAAATAGATTCAAATTATTCAGCAGCTCTTTACAAGGAATGGTGTACACATATGAGTGCTTATACTAGCTGAGATGACTCTACAATATTACATACTGTATTTTGACATATTATTATTAATATTGTATAAGAAGAACTTAATTGACTTGAAAACGTGGGAGAAAAAAAGTGACACAGCATGCCATGGCAAAATATAGTAGATGTTCTTTGTAATAGGTCATGCTTTAAATAAGGTGTGTGGCTATTCACATAGAGTAGGTATGTTATGTACTGGTAGGCAAACCTTCCCTATCGCACCCAAATTGACCAAGAAGATATGGTCAGGTTTGTTGCCATACCTTCCCCTATCAGAGCCACAGGAATACATATACAGATATATTTTCATTAGGTGGGTCAATTAAAACACAATCTAATTAATACATCAGCCAGCATAAAACTGAAGCATTTGGATGAAATGTACTAAAATATGCAGAGTTTAATTTAGGTGGATATCTTACTGTCTTTCTACACATCAGAAGAAACCCAAACATTGCCAAATCTATTATAACCAAGGAGGTCTTAACTGCAGGCCGGGGGATGTGGCCAGGCCATAGGTTGAAGGGGTTTCTCATTTTTCAATGGCAAAATCCTCTAATTAAAGTAAAAACGACCTGCTTGATTTTCTGAAGCAAAACTATGTATTCCTTTGATATGAACTGAACCCTGTTTAGTAAGTTAAATGAGATCAGTCTCACACATCACATCACATCTGATGTTGGTTATGGCACACTCGCAAGTGGCACTGCCTGTCTTACAGGGCACATGTTAATTTAAATACACCAATTAACTGCTCTATGTAGCCAATCAACCAATGAATACAGATCTATTAAAATATTTAACATTGTTGTAATAATATTAACACAGGGTTACTTACAGTAGCAAAGCTATCTGCTACATCTGTAGCTCATGCTGAGACTGCAGAACAGTGGTCTTCAACCAGTGTCTTGTAAGTCCTTTGATGTTGCGATTGAGGTCCCCTTTACAGGTGCTCAAATTTTTCCACACCTCCTTGTCTAAACATCTTTTGCATAATATGAGCTTTATTGTTTTTATACTTAGTGTGGTTACTTGTTACATGTGGCTCAAACACTAATAAGGGTTAGATAGTCTGAGAGCATTGTGTAGTGAGAAAGGGGTTGTCTCACTCCTGGAGATACATAGCTCTAGTAGTTACCCTTTAAAGTGGTTCGTCTACCATATCCGTAACCAAACAATGATACAAAAAAGGAAACGAAGTTGGACCCACCTTAGAGTGTAGGTGGTCCGAAGGGTTAACCCGCACTCTAAGGTGGGTCCAACTTTGTTTCCTTTTTTGTATGAGAGTATTGTGTAGATCACAAATGGGAGCTTTTTACCATGACCAGTTCTGGAACACAGTTAATTATCAATACAACTCCGTGAAAACGAGTGCAGATTGTGTTACAATCTTCTCCTTTTTCAAGAAAACTGCAATATGCCTTATCAAAAGCAACAGATGTATCACGCACAACCCACACCATTGCATTCCAGTGATGATTTCCTCTTGCATGATGCTGTCTTAATGAATCCAGCCTCATTATTCAATTCAAAGTTGTACTGATGCTTCAAGCATATATGCAAAATTATTTTAGTTCCTGCACTGTCAGGGTGCATGATTTTACCCTAAGACCTATAGCTATTCACAATGCATACCTTTGTACTTTTTGAATATCACTTGAATGCTTGAAGCAGTTTTACAAGGTGGAGTAGGAGTGCTTTTCATATGGATCAGCCACATCAAATGCACAAAGCCACTACCTATAAGATACATTACCGAAACCTTTTATTAAAATGTATATCAAGCAAAGATTTTGTTATTGCTGGGAAAGGATTAGATAGCCTGTTAAGTTTATATTGCTATTTAGGGTTCAGTTAGAATAGGCCCTTAAGCTGGCCATAAAGAGCTTTATTTTCGGCTGATCCCTGTGCAAGCCTACATACATACATAAAGTTTCCAATTGAAAAATTGCCTAAATTTACATAACAATAAATATTTTTTTCAGGATGATATCACGAAAGGATTTAAATAATAACACTGGAATCTGTTCCATTATTAGACTGTTCACATGTATTTTTGTCTAGGGTTAGGGCCTTCTAATGTGTATTGCAGAAGGAAATTTTTGCAACTGACAATTAAAATTCCTATATTCTTTCCTACTTTTTCAAAACAGATATTGTACATGACCCATCACATTAATGGAAAATTCTCTTTAGAAAATAGTGTGCATGTTCAGTGACTAGACAAATCAAGGAATGACCACATAGTTTAAAATATACCAGTTTTAATAATCACATGGACGTGACAATAGACTGCTGAACACATTCAAAAGCTCCCAGTCTGCTCAAACTCAGTCTTTGGCATCCTCTGGGGTCATGATGTTCAGCTTTGTCATTCCTATTATCAGCTGGACAATTGGAAGCCTTAATACAACCTTTTATTACCTGAATTGTTTTCTGTGATTTGTTAACCCACAATTGACTATGGAAGAGCAAACCTGGGTGTGAGAAATTTTCTTTACACATGCAGCTATTGTAAATTTGCCATTGTATCAGCCTCATGTGAATCCCCTTTACAGCAACACTCAGAGGAACCAATTAGGATCTTCTGCAGTGCAGTGAGAAGAGGTAAAAGTGAGCAGAGATGTACTGTCCTATCAGAAAGCTGGGGAGTGTTATTTCTCTGCAGTGGCACTCGAGGACCTGGCTGTTATGTCAAGGAAGGGATCATAATACAAGTAAAACAGTTCACAAATGTGTATTTCGGTGTTTGCCTCTAGTCCAGCTATACTTTTACCTATGGCATGACTAATTTCTATAGTTGGAATGGGTTGAATTGTTTGGGTGCGGTGAGGTTAATGCCTGGGGTTCAGCTCTAACTATAGCCAGTCAAACAGAGTAAGAGAGTAGGAGAGTGGCACAAAAAAATTGGCCTAGGAAGGCAGGAAGCAAAAGGAAGGACTACTTCAGGGTAGTGGAATAAGTTATAGAGAAGATCTAGAACCTGATGAAGGTTTGTTTAGTCTGCAGAAGAAGCACAAAACTAAAGCTCAACTTCTAAGGCCAATCTGAAGACAAAAGTGTCCAACAAGGCACACTGCCAACCTTACTCTAAACCTTCTCATCATATAATAGCACTTGGCTATCTTGCTTGTTCAAGGACAGACAACAAAAAAGCTGCCATCAGGAAACGTATTTACATGCTGTGATCACAAAGAATTTGAAAATTACAATGTTTATAACAAGACAAATCTGACATTGCGGATTTGCTTGTGCTACTCATGCCACTGGTGACATTCTTAAAAATACTATTTAAATTTGACAAAAGTAGACCTGTTGACCTTAGAAAAGCGAGACTTGGGTCATAAGCTTAATATTCAGCTATTACAAAATTGTAAAAGAACATGTATGCTTTCTATTTGTTTTGTTTTGAAAAGGCTAGAAGCAATGCATCTAGACCTTTAAAAGGCACATGAAGGTGAAATCCCATTAATACAGAGGAAGAGCTCAGATTTGGTTCGCTACTTAGTCTACTTACAAAGCAGTATCATGTCCCTCTGCTCTTCAGAAACCACTTATCTCTATGTAAATGTGGATGTGCATAAAGACCAACAGTGTGTCTAGTCCTCATACAGCACTGTCTTAGTCAGCATGAGGATTCCCAGTAGCTGACACAGTTGGAAGTTATTGTGTTACACAGATAATTCATGGATGGAATTCCAGAATTTTTTTCACCCATGTTTTGACTTTTTCCAGCTGTTGCTCATGGACACTCCACCTGTTTTAATAAATTAGTGACTTTCATAATTTCTGTAGTTTCCTTTGGTTTTAAATATGTTAACCCTTTGCTGCTGAGGACACTACAGTTAGGACTAATTGTATCATCACTGGCATTCGTTGGTAACTGATAATACAGGGCCAACTATTACTACCACTCAGCACTTCCACAGCCTTTGAAGAATGCTTTAAAATAGTGTTTTATTTATGACGATGTCCACCCCTTTAGTCAATTCCAGCCCTTAGTCCAATTTGAGTTTTGGGTAAAACACAGTGTGCCCAATCTCCATCTATAGTACTTGTTAGCTGTGAAAGTTTGGAGTAATCCAAAAAAAGGTGCCAGGGCTGCAATGTCAGAGTGGAAAAGGGGTGACTATGATGAGCAGATACTATTGTGTACAGGAACACATGAAGGGAATGTAGAAAAAAATAAGCATTGCAATATCTGAAAATGGTCCAGAAACCAGGATAGAATTCTGAATGAATTTTCTGCCTAATCAGTAACCAGCGGGACTTATGGAAACGACTAGCACTTATGGTGTGAGAACCGAGGCAAGCTGCATAATTTGGGATAAAATGAACAGGATGTAATGGTCACACTGGGATATCATGAGGGCATTCACTAGCATTTAGCTGTGTCGTGTGTAAGGAAGGAATGGATATTTGAATCAGTTATTATTAAATAGGATTGATTTTACGGAGGTCTCAACGTGTCTTGCTCAGCCTTATTCAAAGCATTGCAGTTATGCTTCCTATAATGGATCCTCAACAGAATAAATACTGAACACAGTACAAGATACATGAAGACATTGCTCAGCGAGGAGATCAGAGCCAGGATCTTAAAGTAAGAAATTCCACTGGGGTATCCATTGGTTATAAAAAGCCAATACCCACATAAACCTGACTTTTTCCACCAAGTTAAGATCAGCATATGTAAAGCTGGACTTTTTTTTCTTGATACCTAATCTATCCATAATTGGTATTTATTTATAAATAATATAGTATGCAATTTATCATTGGTAACCAGACACAGAGGAATATTTACATTGTCTAATGCAGTGAAATGTCACCAGACATCTACTGCAGGTGTATCTTCCTAGTGCATGTGTTTGAAATTTCAGCGATTGATTCACCTGTAATGAATATTTGGTGAATGTCCTATTTACTTTTTTTGCAAGTATTCCCCATAGTGTGATCCAAACAACCAGAATCATTCTGCTGATATATGCAGTCATTGTGCCATGTCTATAGCCTAAGTCACCTAAAAGTCAGATTGAGCAGTTTGATGTGCCAGTAGTTAGTTAGCTTTAGATCTGCTCATACAAAATTTTAGGTCAGCTTGGCCAAATCACAGCACTTTAGACTGAGCAACTTCAGCCCATTAGTAGTTACATCATGGCTGAACAAATCCCAGGAGCCAGACAGCCTTAAAAATTACGGCTGGTGCTGAACTTTCGAGGGTTTTCTCTGGTTGTTGTCAATGGAGCTGGCTCTCTCAAAAACACCACTGGCTACTGGGTTGGACAGACTGATTCCTGAATTCCATATTAAATTGTCCACACTTGAGTTACTTGGAATGTGTAAAGGAATCCATCACAATTTGCCCAGAGGTGATTACAGCATATAACTCAAGCTTTTGGCCAAAGCTTCAAATCTTTCACTGGCTTTATGGAGACCCATAACTATTTGTGTAGTGCTGCAACAATGTTCTATAATCTTGTATCCTGGAAATAAAATATTTCCTTTTGTAACCCAACAGGATGCCAAGGCCCTTTCTGGGCTTCATTGCCCTGGAGTAGTAGAGTAGCTAAGAGAATTCTACTGTGTTGCATTTTCGATTAATCACAGGCAATTTCTTAAATCATTTTGACTGGCCATCACTTGTTAAGTCATGTAGCTCAAGGCATAAAGGAAGCTCATCAAGAATGAGTCACAGTTTATGTAAGACATTTCTGTTATGCTGAAAATAACTGCTTATGGCTGAACCTAAAAAGCAGAGCATGTTTATTGATATATACAAAGTAGGCACTTCCATTCAGTACAGAACATCCAGGGTTAAGTCACCTCTAGAACTTGGACTTCAACTGCCAGCTGCCTCCACACTAGGATTTATTTAATTGGTTGAACATCATCCGGTTAATTAGACTAACAAGGGAAAGTTGACTGGTTAGTTTAAACTGTTAGTATTTAAAAAAGACCAGCTTGTTAAAACTTTGCATCAATTTTCTGACAAATTAGATATGACCAAAAAAACGGGAATCGTCTTCTTGTAAAATTATATTTATTGAACATAATTTTCCCTTGAGACAATTAAACTTTTTAAAGAGGAACTTCTCCATTATTTTAATAATGACAACAAAGGCACCTTTAGAAATGTAAAATTGTGTCAGTCTACAAACAGATACTTATACTGTAGATAATTGCAGACTTTTTATTCTTTGCATACCTTATTTTTCTTTTCCTCCCCATTCTTCTCATTGTGGCCATTTTTTACTAAGGATAGATGAATCCATCTCACTTTACTCCCTGCAACTCTGATTCTGCCACCTAGAACATGTGACCATGCACATCATTACGGGGGGGGGGGGGGCTTTTCCCCTGAGATTTTGCATTTTAGAAAGAAG